>NC_072732.1:73626370-73693870 GCF_026930045.1 Uloborus diversus | reverse complement strand
GAAATCTTAAGCCGACATATTTTAATTAGGAAGAACTTATCACAAAAAACTACATTTTAAAACTGAAAGATTATCACCAGCAGAAGTGGTCTTGCTGTAGATAATGTTGACTAAAGTAACAATTTATGTTCTTAAAGAATTTTATATATATATATATATATATATATATATATATATATATATATATATATATATAAGATTAAGCAAACAGAATTACAAATATTAAACAAATTATAAATAACAAATGATGATAAAAAGGAAAAATGCAAACAGCTATTAAGTAGGAATAGAAAAAGAGTGAATCCAGAGCTCATCAGCCGTGGAGGATTCATTAATTATGGTCAAAAGACCAAAATTTTAACTATAAACTAGAAGAGAATGTTTAAGCTCCAGTATATGTAATATAGAGTAACAATGGGCAAACGCACCACTTGCTAAGCTAAAAGCAATAAACTAGAACTCAAACCTAAAACTAAAAGCAGGGGGTTTCGCCTCGACCAATTAGGAAAACAAGTTCCGATAATTAGCCTTCCACGGGACAGTACCTGCCAATAACAAAATTGTCTTACCTTGAAATCCGCGTAAACAAATCCTGTCCATTGTTCAGCCTGATAAAAAAGCCAATCCATTTGTCAACAAAACATTAAAAACATAAAAACATATCTGGAAATCGGTCCATAGACATACCGAGTCGCCTGTTTCGCACGTGTAAAATTTATCCACCACGGTGATTTAACCCATATTGGACCGCTGTCCTATAAATAGGACAGCTGAAATAAACAAGTTTAAATCACAAATAAATAGACCGATTTTTATAAACTTTGTCACACACTTTTTCTGACGTAGGTGTGTATAATATACAAGTAAAAGTTTGACAAATAAATTTAATTTAAATTGGGAAATAACCATAAAACTTAGAACTTAATAAACATATGTTATTTTATGATTAATTAAAAATTATACATTCATTTTAAAAATAAATTTATGAATTTATTTTTGGAGTAGAAGAACAGTGCTTTTGCTATAAATAATAAAATTCAAGAAAACAATTATATTTTATAGGTTTATTTAGCGAAATATTCGGGTGTCCTAAAAACAGGACAACAGTCCAATACCAACCCTTATTTTTTTCTGTTTCATATTCCTACAAAAATAGTCGTGAAACAAGCTGTATTCATACAATAACAAACCAAGATCAAATGGGTGGAGTTTTAAGGTGGAAGGGTGTCCAATTGATTGACAGAAGCTTCCCCTTTCCCCACTAAGTAATATTTTGGTATCTACAAGATATGTAAAGATTTGCATTCCTTGAAACGAAATCTTTTGTATGTGTACACCTGTTCTCTTTAGGGGAAACCATTCTGAAATTTAGGATTCCTTTAAGAGCGGAGTATCATTTACTTTTCGACTTGCTTTGCAGTGCAGGGTGTTTCTTAGATGATATGTGAAATAATGAGATTTTTATAAAATGACGAAAAAATTTCTGACAGTTGAGAAAGCTCTTGATTATATAAATTCTCTCTCTTGATGATGAAATTGATGAACCAGAAGTGATTATTATTCCTCCCGAACCTGATTTAGTTAGTGACGAATATGAAATAGACGACTCTTTCACAAATTGTCATACACCAGCATTTAATAACAAATCTGATGTATAAGATGCTGCTGGAACTGTAGAAATTTTTACGAAAAACAAACCCAATGCGGCTATTTTCGAAATGAAGGATGTGAAGTGGAAAAATTGTGAATCAAAATAACTTTTTCATATAATGGCTGAAGACGTGATATCACACACCGTTAGAGAGACGAACTGATATGCTTCCCAAAAGAATGATCATTCTTTTCTGAGAGTGAATTCAAGCTGTTCCTAGTGTTATGTTTTATAGCGGTTATCACAGTTTATCTCGTGAAAAAATGTATTGGGAAAATGCTGCAGATATATGCACAACATTAGTAATGCAAAAGAAAAAAATCAAGAAAAAAATACAGTGACATCAAACATTATCTTCATTTCAATGACAATTCCACTATCGACAAAAGAGATCGTTATCACAAAATTCGATCATTGTTTGAAAAACTTAATGTTGCTTTGCAGTAGTTTTGGAGTTTTTTTCAGAGAATCTAACAATTGATGAAAGAATGGTGCGTTATTTTGGTAAACATAGCTGTAAGATGTTCATGAAAAACAAGCCAGTAAAATTTGGATACAAATTATGGATGCTGGCATCTTACGATGGCACTTTCAATATCATTCTCTATCAAGGAGCTCATGAAAAATGTAACGAAACACTTTCTCAACGCGTTGTTGAAAATTTACTATCTTGTGAAAAATCCTGCATTTCACAAGGTATACATGGATAACTTTTTTACCTCCCATGGGTTACTTGTTCGATTGAAACAAAGGGAATTTTGTGCAACTGGGACTGTAAGAGACATAAGGATGGCAGAATGTTCATTGAAGTCTGTGAAAGAGTTGTCTAAGACAGAAAGAGGTACTTCCGACGCAGCATTTCACTCTGCCAACAAAATTGCTGCTGTACGCTGGAATGATAATCGTGTCGTTTCTTTGATGAGCAATTTTGAAAATACAAAAGTAAAAAACAAAGTAGAACACCGGGTCAAGAAAAGAAGTCGATGTGCCATATTGTGTCACCACCTATAACAAATATAAAAATGGAATAGACCTTTTTGACAGTCATGCTGAAGTTTATTTTGCTTCAATCCAAGGAAAAAAGTGGTATTGGCCACTTTTCTTGAACTGCTTTGAAACAGCTCTCGTTGCAGCCTGGAACCTTTCTAAATTATTTTGTACGAGTGAATTACAAGATAGATTAACCTTTTGAAGATCCGTAACTATCAGTTACTTAGATGAATCAAATCCAAGGAATAAGACAGAGCAGTTTATTGCTACAAAATAACAAAGAACTCCTTCATCCCAACAATGAGCATATACTGGTAAAAAATGCTGATGGTTACCAAAGAAGATGCCAATTGAAAATTTGCAAGCGGAAACCAACAACTATATGCCAAAAATGAAATGTTGGACTTTGTTTAGTATGTTTTCCAAAGTTTCATTTGTAATTTTTTTTCCTCAGAAGGTAAGATAAAAATTTGAGATTTTTGTAGTGCTTTGGACCGTTGTCCTATTTATAAGACAGCTTGTATTTTTTTAAATATAAAAGATATTTTCAAAATTTTTGTTTTACATGTCTACACACATCCTAGAAATAATGTAGTTACAATTTAAAAAAAAATTGCTGTCGCGTTCTATGAGTGGTCCAATATGGGTTAAAAAAATGGTTTGTCACGGTTGTATCATACATTTACACAGTTAAACAGTTTCAAAAGAAGCGAAATGTTCATCGAAGGCTATACTTAAGCAGATGTTTTCAACTAGATTTTTAGGGAAGTTATTATTAAAAAGTAAGTTTTTGAGTACTGAAATTTCTTGCTTAAATGCAGAAATGGTATTGCAAATTCTTTTAATTCTGATAGCTTGCGAAACAATAATGCCAATAAAAACCTTTTTACTTAGGCAGGAGGAAAAATCTTGTAAACTGTTAACTGTGAAATTGAATTCACGTCTTTTATCATAGATTGTAGTGGAACAATTTGAGTCAATTTGTATGTTGATATCCAAGAAATTAAAGCTATTATGATTAGAATTGGTCTTTTTGAGCGTTAATGAACTATGATAAATAGTTTTGCTGAGTTCAGAAAAATTAGGAAAATTTATACACAAAAGGTCATCAATGTATCTGCAACAAAGAGGTGTAGAGGAAGGATTGTTAATTAAATATTTTCGTTCATAATATAAAAGAAAAAGGTTGGCTAATGTAGAGATAAAATTAGCTCCCATTGCTATGCCATTAATTTGAAGAAAACATGAATTACCATTTTTGAAAAAAATATTGAAAATACAAAATTTAAAAAGACCAAGAAAAACAATTCATTATAATCAAGGGAATCCTTGACTGAATTAAAAAGTTCTGAAACAGAGGAAAAAAGTTCAATGAGTGGGATATTGGTGAAGAGGTTTTCAAAATCAAAAGTTTCTAAGTGATTTATATCAAGCATATTAAGTAAATTGATGACTTCAACACTATTATTAACAATCCAGAACCAATTCATTTGTTGAAGTTTAAGTTGTTCAAGAATTTTTTTGAGAAACTGTTCAAGCTTTACACTCAGATTTTTTCCAATGGTGTTGGTGGCAGAGCAAATAACGTGAAATCCAACAGGTGTTTTATGAAATTTTGGAATTGCATATAAGTAAGGTAAGTTAACAGAATCGGGACGTGGCAATTTTAAAAGTTTGTAAGCAGCAGCAAATTTTTTGATGATGGAGGATTCATTCATTAAGTTTGGAGGAAACATAAGTGGCATTAACATTGTAATAAGCATATATATATATATATATATATATATATATATATATATATATATATATATATATATATATATATATATATATATATATATATATATATTTCATATTACATTTTAAAATAAATAATGATTGTTATCAGAGTTCTAAGCGCAAACGCTCCGATGAAATTTTTTTCATGACAAAAATTTATATCTTTTTTTTTTCTTAAATGTTCTGACCTTCTTTTTTTCTTTTTTAACGCTCACGACTTCCGTCACAGACATATTTATTTTCGCAATAAAAAATGAGGGAAAAGTTTATTCTTTAGACTAGTGGGGAAAAAATATTGTTTTTTTAATCTCCAAAGAGAAGCTTTGAAAAATGGGTGCATAATTTGGAGATGTCAGCACTGGAAAAGACATTACTCCTTGTCAATTTCTTTTCTGAGTATATATCACGGGAAAAAAGGATAAATGGATGATACATAAACTTAAACACAAGCAAAATTATTCGCAAAAAATAAACAATATCTATTGCGTTATTTCTTTATTCTCATGTGAGGATCTGAGAAAAAGTAAGTTGATGCGTGTAGAGATACATTTAAATTTCAAAACAATGTTCAACATATTATAGGTGCTTTGTGTGTATGTGTGTTATTTATTTATTTATTTTTTTTTTCATTTTCTGGTGGAAAATATGTTAAAAAAGATATTTTTTATATACGTGTTTAATGCGTTAAACAAATGTTTTGTTACAAAAGTACAAATATGCACCTGTAATTTATTTAATGAACATGATCAGTATTAACAATGTGCTTTTTAGTTTGAAATTTAATTTGAAAATCAGTTTCATTGCAAAGCAATCAATTAGAATGTTAGTTTAACATTTATTTGAAAGCATAGTTCTGAAAACAAAATATTAATATAATATATATGCAAAAATAAATTTGTAAGCATATTTGAAACAATAACATGTTTACTTTTTCAAAATATTTGTCTCTGCTTCAGTACACCCAACGTTTTTTGATCGCTTTTCTGTAGGAATTTTTTAAATACACACGCACAATCTTTTGCTTGCTAGTACGAGGTACAGATTGTATTGTATATAAGAAAAAATCTTTCGCCAGATTTACGCCTAAATTTTTATTTTGCTCGCACCGAATAAATGTTTAATAAGACTTTTGTTCCATTCATATGTAGGGAGACTGTTGTAACTTGAGCATGGTGTACCTTGCGCCATGCACTCTAATCGGCTAGCGTTTTCTCCTAGTGAGGAATCACGGTACTATGTCAGCCATGACAGTCTCTCCACCAGCCAGAGTGAGTTGTAGGTTGAAACTCTAGCTTTTTATGTGGACAGTGATTGTTTTTTGATTTGTGCAAACAAAAGTAAATAATTCCAGTGTTACTTAAATGACTTTAAAAGACTAGTGTTACCCAACTGATTGACCATTATTTCTATTGCCTATCTCTCGGTTTTGTATAAACATGCACCTCGTGTACTTTGAAACCAAGCTCCATCTTGTATCTTGAACCACTGGATCAAGGTACAGTAGGTACAATAAATAGGTTGCAGTGATTTTTTTTTGGGGGGGGGGGTACGATTTCATCATGCCTCGAAGTAAAACTGGAATCAAGAAGGATCCAGTAGATGTTGAGGCATTGCAAAACGCTAATGAAACAGGAAGAAGTAATGATCCTGACAAAAAAAATGACTTTTAGAGAGGCCAAAAAAGTATTCAAAGTGAGCAGGTCAACCATTACGAAGCATTTAAGAAAGTTGAATGAAAGTGGGTCCAATAAACTTGAATACAACGTAAGTTATGCAGTTAAGCAAGTACAAAAGGTCTGTCTAAAGGCACAAGAGCATCATGTACCATGGACCAAATTACATAAAATTTCTGAAAAATATACAAAAAGAAAAAAAAAATATTATTTTATAAACCAAAATATATTTTTACTTGTGGAAAAAGGCTTGAAGTTAAGTTTTGATAACTCAAAACCATAAAAATCACACATTCTTTTTTTGAAAACAAAAGGTTTTAGAAGTGGTCCAAGGTACAACTGACCACTACGTATGATCCTACAAACATAAGGAACGTAAAAATGTTCATTGTTACCCACCAAGAGTTTTTCGTAATGCTTTTATATGCTTACATGTATATGAAAGCATTTGGCATAACTCAAAAACGTAGATGGTTACCATTCTGTACGTAGACGCTTTTTGGCGTGAGGTTGTACACCCCCTTTTTGGCCACAATTTTATATTATAAGTCAGACCATTACGCTTTTTTTGGGCAATTTATTTTTTATGTGCCAATTTGATGTTGAAAATTGATATCTAACAAAGCCTTTTGAGTGTTCTCAATGTGTTTAATTACCGTTAGGCACTATTGGTTTTCATTTGCTTGTTTTACACGATCTCATAATTTTCGTTAGTGCTATTTAAATTTTTAGACAGTAAGGAAAACGTCACATTTTCTTGAAATTGAAAGGTACAACCTGTACCATAAAGTTCACCCTAATTTTACAGAGGTGAGAAAGTTCCTTAAAATTAGGCATTTAAAAAATACTTCTAACACGCGTACATGAGTATATGCACACTATCTGTTGCATTATTAAAAAAGGGGGGGGGTAACTTAAATTATATATAATAGGTGCAAAAGAAAGGAGTGGAGACCACATCTTTTTTTTTTTTTAATTTGTAAGCATGCAGTCATAAGATTGACGCATTACAGAGGCACAGAAGATCCTCCAAAATGTAAAAATTTGAAAATGGGTAATCAAATTTTGAAGTAAGAGAAACATCATAAAAAACATAAACACACTACTTCACAAAGTCAACTAGTTATGACAACTAATTGCAATGCACATCATTGAAAATACACTAGTTTTGTATTTCATCAGGTTTATTTCTCTTTTTTATTAGGAATATACATTTTTCAAATCATACAAAATTTCCAGTATGCGTGGGCATAAAGTACTGTAGAACCATACACGCGCTCACTCTCTCTCTCACACACACACGCACAACACTATAAATATTGAAATTTAAATTAAAAAAAAAATATGAGAAAATTTCTCTATAGTGATTTACAAAGAGAAAATAAGTTTTAATTTATCTCATTGAAACTAAGGGGTTCAAGGATTTTAAAAATCTTTTCCATGGTTCATATCAAAATAAAAAACATTAAAACTAATAAATTTGTATGCTACCGTCCATTTTTTTCTATTTGTTTCATAAAAGCTTTGTATTTATAAAAACTATGGCATACACCCACCCATCCGTTTTAAGATATTAACACTAAGAAAGAATCGTCAACTCCTATCTTAAAATATTACGATTTCAAACATACAAATCAAGCGAAAAGCCTAAAATGCTCCAAAACTTAAGCAGAACCAGTTCTTGCAAGGATCCGAAGGCATGCATTTAAATTGGAGGCATTACCTTACTTTTTTATATTGATTTTGGTTTTAAAACAATAGGGTTCTTTCGTGCAAATTACCATTAGATCTTAAAAACGTAGAACATCATCTATATATATAAAAATGAATGTTTGTCTGTATGTCATCCATGAACTCAGAAACTACCCGGCAGATTTGTCTGAAACTTTCACCGTTTGTTATTTTTGGTACTGGGAATGTTTATAGACCAGTTCGAAAAAAATCCGTTCGATAGTTCCTTTTTTTTATTCCAATTTAAGTCTTAATTCATTGGATAAATACGAATAAAATTATCGGCTGCAGAAATTAATTCGCGTGAAAGATCTCATTGATAAGAAGTTAGCTGTTGCCATTTTTCTTGAGTTTGAACAAATAAATTCTTTCTTTATTGTTTTATGGCTTTTCATGCATCGTGGGGATTTAAAACTTTTTCTATTTGATATTTTTAGCGATTGATTGATCTTGCAAACTGCGAGAGAACAAAATTTGAGTATAGTCAAGACTTCACTTGATACCTGGATCGATTATTATGAAAATTGCTATATATATGTATTTTTCCACGGAGAAGGTGCATAATATGCTCATTGAAGCCACTCGCCACCAGGTGGCACTGCAGAGTAGCAACTTCTGCCCCGTTCAACCGATTGTCATGCAAATCAGTATAATGATGTATTTTTTTTTTGTTGGCGTAGCAACGCGCGTCGGGTACAGCTAGTTATGAAATAAATGTTAAAATCAGAAATTTTAGCTAGCCACCAATATCCTACAGAAAACTTGAGTGAAGGTGAGTAGTGAAAAATAACACGCTCATCTTGAAAGTCTAAAGTAAGCTCAAAACTCGTCATACAAAATTTTCTTTCACTATCTCTATCATAAGAAATTCATTGTATCTGGTGTGTACATCTCTCGTTCCCTCTTTTGATCCCAACGTTCTTTTCACCAAAGTGAAATTGAAAAAAATTGAAGCAGTCGCATTTTTTACTTATTGATATGTTTGAGAGGACATTCATTTGATTTACGATTTGAAACAATCAACAATCTTACATTTTGTAACAATCATGTTTTTGTGGATAGTAATGACCCATGATCGTTTTCTGGGTGGTACATTTTTATTTTCTATTGCTCAAAAGCACTTATAGCGATTACATTCAATACAATAGTAAGCAAAAACATAATGTAAAATTCGCAATCGTGTAGAATATCATGATAAAAAACATATTATGTGATAAAATATCTCAAAAGATACATTGATGGCTAACCCGTTATCAACCAAACAAACAAACAAAATAAATAAATATTTATCTCTTATTCTCCTTAATTTAACGAGCACCACATGTTAATACTTTCTTTTACTTCAATTTAATTATAATAGTGCCTCGGAGTAAGCAAAGAAACACTTTAAATATTTTCACCCCAAGTTTGTTACGAATCGATATTGCCATATATTGCCAAGTATTTGCTAACTTATAACACCACTTGATTTTGATTGAAATTAAGAATGATTTTACCCCAAAAAGGTGTAAAATACCCCCTTTTGGATATCCGAATGTAACCAAAAAGGGAGATGCGCAACTAGACCCCACTAGTGGTCTACGTACCAAGTTTCAACTTTCTAGGACATACCGTTTTTGAGTTCTGCGAGATACATACTCACATACATATACGTAAATAGGGACGTCACGGGATAACTCGTTGTAATTAACTTGTCAAAGAGGATACTTCGGGTCTCTATACTTTTTTAGGCATGCATCCACGTGTGATCGGGTTGAAAAAAATCAGTTTTCATTTGGGGGTGAACAAAATGATAATTAAGGCCGATTTTTGAGTTAAAATTTTTTTGCGAATACAATACTTCTTTTTTGTTACGTGAGAAATATCCATTTTGACGATCTCCGCGTTCATTGCAACGAGCTTTCTCGTGACGTCCGTATATACGTAGTTATGTACTTAAGTATTTCACATAACTCAATAACGGTATGCCGTAGAAAGTTGAATTTTGGTAAGTAGACTGCTAGTGGAGTCTAGTTGTGCACCTCCCCTTTGTTTGTATTTAGACGCTTCAAAAGAGGTCTTTTACACCATTTTGGGGGGAAATCATTGTTAGTTTCGATGCAAACTCAACTGGTGAAAAAGTTTGGCAGGCACTTGGCAATATATCGCCAGGTTTTTGGTAGCCAAACTTGGGGTGAAAATATTTACCGTGTTTCCTTGCTTACTCAAAGGCCTCTTATCATTAAATTGGCGTAAAAAGGAAGTTATGTGATGCACACACATCAGCTTGTTTTATATTATTTGAAAGAAAAAAAATCTTATTTGAAAAATAGAAGAATAGTCCTCTGTGACCCAAGTTTATATTAAGCATATGTCTACCAGACTGAAATTTATTTTTATGTTGTTTTCCAGAAATAAGTTAGGTCCTCTTTGTCATAAACAACACAAATAATCGCTAGAGTGCAATTACAATTTACAACAGTCTTATGATTTGTTTTTATAATTGTGATAGAAAGTTCGTTTGAAATATAATTACATCAGAAATTACAAACATAAAAAACGTGAAAGTCTTAATTAGAGATTAACTTTAAAAGAATATAGCCATTAAAATTACCTTTTCATTTTTACACGTATGAAAGTATCCGTTATTAAATGTAAGTTTTACCAAGCCAAGATTGCATTACGAAAAAAATTTCGTTTACTCTCAGTTTATGGCACAAAGTTTTTACAAGTAATAAGCGTTAAACCTCCCATAAAATGAAAAATAAGAAATAAAAAGTGGTCTTACACAATTTTTTATGGATGAGAGTGACGCCACCGACGATATTTTAATAGGTATTTAAACATTCTTTCAGGTACCTTTGACTGAAACTAGAGTGCCGTTGAAAATCTTGAGTACAACTTCTGTTAAAGGAACCCAGTTTTCGAGTAAATAAAATAGAATTTTGATGAATTACATGACTTCCTCTTACTTCAATTTTATGATAATAGTGCCTCGTAGTAAGCAAAGAAACTTTTTAAATATTTTCACCCCAAGTCTTTTGCGAACGAAGCCAAGAAAACGTTTTAAGTAGATAATTTTCCAAATATTATCAGTTTTAATGTGATTCAATGGTTAGTTATCTAAATATGGTCAAATTGAAACCAGGTTAAAAAAAAAATAATTTGAATTTTTGGCATCTTGAATTCAAATTATGTTTTTCGCAATCACGAGCGTGTGTGTTTGTGTAGGCGCATGTGTGTGGGTGCGTAAGTGTATGTATGCATGTGTGTGAGTGAGTGTTTTGTACGTGCGTGTGCGTGTAGGTGTTCGTGTGTGTGTGTGTGTAGGTGTTCGTGTGTGTGTGTAGGCGTTCGTGTGTGTGTGTGTAGGCGTCCGTGTGTGTGTGTGTGTGTAGGAGCTCGTGTGTGTGTGTAGGCGTTCGTGTGTGTGTGTAGACGTTCGCGTGTGTGTGTAGGCGTTCGTGTGTGTGGGACATGGACGCCACCGCCCAGCAAAAGTGGATTTCGGGGGACAGTGCTCAGGACCAGCCGCGCCGCCGCCGGTGGACGGTGGTGCTGCAGCCCTGGTCCAAGCTGAAAAAGGAACGGACGCCAAAAATGGGCAAGTGAGAACAATAAGAAATTGTGATTGCTCAAAAAAAAAAAAAAAAAAAATCGCCAAATTTGTCGCCAAGTTAGCGACAAAACTTGACAACTAAAAGCTTGGAGATGGATTGCCAAGTGTTTGCCAACTTATAACACCACTTGATTTTGATTGAAATTAAGAATAATTTTTCCCCAAAAAGGTGTAAAAGACCCCCTTTTGAACATCCGACTGCAACCAAAAGGGGGAGTACACACCTAGGCCCCACTAAGGGTCTTCGTACCAAGTTTCAACTTTGTAGGACATGCCGTTTTTGAGTTCTACGTGATACATACTCACATACATATACATACATACGGACGTCACGATATTACTCGTTGTAATTATTCGGGGATTGTTAAAATGGATGTTTCGAGTCTCTATACTTTCTTAGGCATGCATCCACGTGTGGTCCGGTTGAAAAAATATTAATATTCATTTGGGGCGAACAAAATGGCAATTAAGGGCAATGTTTGAATGATTTTTTTTTTTTTTTTTGCGAATACAATACTTCCTTTTTTGTAAAAGGAAGTAAAAAAGGGTCCACATCATGATCTATCAGTACACAATATTTACTTTCAGCTTCTAAAATATTTTAAATAGAATAGTCGGTATTAAATCGAAAAACTCTCTATTTTGCAATGCCCTAATGGTGTATTGACATTAAATTTAACCTGTAGTCGTATCATGATGCATCGTGTATCAACTGTTATTGTGCTAATCATACGAACTTTTGCTTCAAAAGAGTAAAATTTGGAATACTTTAACTCATTTTCAATACTATTAAATGATATTTAAATTTATTACTTACTTTATATATCGTCGATTTGAAGGAAAAACTCACTAAGTGCACTTGTATAATTTCTGGAAATGTGGAAAAAAAGTAAAAGATAGTTATTAAAAATAATTATGGGTGAATTTTATTTGCAAAATTCATTTTTTAAATGTTCAAGTTTTGTTTTAAGCTTGCATTGCTGTGATTTTCGATTAATCATCCCATCTTAATCTTTATGAAAAATGTTGCACGTGATGACTTTTAAAAGGCCTTAGTGAGTTTTTCCTCTAAACCGACGATGTACTGTGTTTCACATTAGTCAAAAGTCTATTTGAAAATGCATTGATTGTTCCTTTTTATGGATGTGTTTTAAAGATTAACGGCAACCAAAAAAAAAAAAAGCGTATTCATTACGTTCTAGTCCAGAGTTTCCTATATTTTCCAGTATTTTCAGACATTTATTAGTATTTTGCTCTAAAAAGAGATAAAACTTTTACCTAATTCACGGAAATATATCTATTGATTTGACATTTGCTTTTCAATTTTATATCTTGCATTTGCGCAGAGAGATGTTTGCACGATTTATTTCATTTTACATTTAATTCAGTGCTTTAAATCAAATACACTTTATCGACTTGGAAAGTAGAAATGTGTCCATTTGGCTATCAAAAACTGCTATAATGGATGAACAAAATTTTTGTTTAAACACTGATGATTAAATGCAACATAAAGTTGCTAATGAAAAATCAATAATGCTATATGTTTTAGCTTAAAAAATGCATCCCTACGTAAAAAAGTAGCTTGTGGATCATGGAGATCTTAATGCCCATCGACTTGGATTTTACTCGCATTTGTTACACTTATCAGTTTTTTCATGTTCATTATGTAAATATAAATTATATAGCGAAAAGTTATAGGCATTTAAATGTTTGTCAATATTGCTCATTTGTGGCCATTTTGAATAACATACAATTGGATATTACACATAATATTCACTAAAATGCGTAAAAGAGCTTTATCTTTTTTTGCTCAAACTGACGTAATTTTTAATTTAAACTAACTTGTATCGGAAACTATTTTTCATTTTTCCTTTATATTTTTATGCATTGAAAAGTGAGCAACTTTAACATTTTTTTTTACAATGCACAATTTTTAAATTCAACAAAATTTTGTTAGCATATACTTCTAAATGTGTTTAAACACGTAATGAAATATTCTTGATAGGTAAAAAGTGGAACTTTTTTTAAGTTAAGATCTATTGCGTTTCAAAAATGTAATTTTCAAGCATTTAATTATTCATTTTTAGCTTTCGTGTTGTCTAAAAAAAAGTTTATGATAATACAAATACAAATGTGAGGATCTGCCACAGGCTCTTTGCTAGCTAGGCTGGTCCTAGTCTGTTTATAAACCCAATAAAGATTAATGGTACTCTTTTAACTATCCAATCCCTTCATCATTACCGTATCCTCCGATAAGCTTCTTGAAGTGCCCACAACCTTTCTAAAAAAGTATTTTTCCTAATTTCTAGGTTAGCCTGAGATTTGAGAACTTAAAACAATTAAAATAACTTAAAACGATGACTCCTTGTCCTGCTTTCTGCGCAGAAACATAACCCATTAACATTTTTTTTTTTTGATAAATTTAAACAACTAAATTAAGCCCCCTATATGACTGTCCTTTCTTCCAGGCTATATAAAGGGTGTCCCAAAATTAACGCAAGATTTGAATTTGCCGCTATTTTTGAAATAAATGGTTGGCAACCCTGGAAAAAGAACAATTTGACAGCTGAGAGTTTAGGGTAATCAAAAATGGAGCGTTATATGATACAATAACGCGCTTTCATTATTGAACAATTGTTTCAAAAATAATGAAAGTTGAGGCTGGTCAAGCAGTTACTGTTATTGGCTCTCGGTATCGCAACACGGTAATGCACGGGTGGTTGTGGGCTTGTTGACATAGACCTTTAAATTCAAATAACCCCAGAAGAAGAAATTAAAAAATGTTAAATCACACGATCTAGGGTGCCAATTCTGATGACCGAAATGAGCAAGTACGCGACTTGGAAATGCCTCATGCAGTAATTGAAATGTTTCACTCTCTCTAGCTGTATGGTACAATAACACCCCATTTTTACTAACCCTAAACTCTCAACTGTCAAATTGTTCTTTTTTCATGGCTGCCAACAATTTATGGAAAAAATGGTGGCAAATTCAAATCTTGCGTTAATTTGGGGCACCCTTTATATTAAGCTTTTTAAGACAGATATCATAATCTAAATCTTAAAGTCCCCTTTCTAGTCTAGTAGGCCTTCTTTCAATCCTTTCCAATAAAGAAGCAATAAATGACGTTGGACAGTATCGTTTCTTCCAATTCGTTTAAATTCATTCGACAGTCATATTTTAATTATTTTCTATGAGACTAATTTCTACCCAATTACATTCGCTCTTTAATTTGACTGCAGATATCATTTTATCTTCTGTACTTACGGCACTTTGAAAGAAAAACTGGTATGAAGATCAAGTTTTGACCATTCAAATTTACGCCAACTGACAGATGATATATTTTTCACTTAAAAAATTAATTTTTTAAAAGCAGCCATGTACAATTTTCAAAATCCAATTTCTTTAAAGTCAGAAAGTTTTCTAATGCTGCTTTATGTCAAGCCTTTTTAAAGAAAAAAACGTTATCTTTTCAGTTAGATTAAGCGTTCATACTTAGAGTTATGATTTAAAGAGTTTAGATCATGCCTCGATTGAATTTTTTTGTTATACAGAGTGTTTCTAACTTTCGGTCAAAAAGTAAAGAAACTATTTTGTCAAGATGAATTAAAACTATGCAGTCTGCTTTGTAGATAAGGAACATTTCTATCATAAACATGACACTCCCAAAAATATATATTTTTATCCTTTTTACTTCCTTTTACGTAGTAAAGGAAGTACTATATTCGTAAAAGAAATTTCACTAAAAAATCGGCCTTAATTTGAAATTTGCTCACCCCGAATGAATGTTGATTTTTTTCTTTTTTTTTTTGACCCGATCACGCTTGCATATATACCTAAAAACGTATAGACGCCCGAAATATCCATTTTGACGATATCCGCGTTAATTACAACGAGCTTTCTCGTGACGTCCGTATATACGTATGTATGTGCTTAAGTATCTCGCATAACTCAAAAGCGGTATGCCGTAGAAAGTTGAATTCTGGTAAGTAGACTGCTAGTGGGGCCTAATTGTGCATCTCTCCTTTTGCTTGCATTTAGATGCTCCAAAAATGTTCTTTTACACCTTTTTGGGGGGAAATCAGTGTTAGTTTCGATGCAAACTCAAGTGGTGCAAAAGTTTGGCAGACACTGGGCGATATATCGCCAGGTTTTTTTGTCGCTAAACTTGGGGTGAAAATATTTACAGTATTTCTTCTTACTCCAAGGCAGTATTATCATTAAATTGGTGTAAAAAGGAAGTTATGTTATGCACAGTCCTCAGCTTATTTCAAATAATTTGAAAGAAAAAATAATCTTACTTCTCATAAAATAGAAGAATATTCTTCGGCGACACAAGCTTGTATTAAGCATATGTCAACCAGACTGAACTATATATTTATGATGTTTTCTAGCAATAAGTTGCGCCTTCTTTGGCAGAAACAACCCAAATAATCTCTAGAGTGGAATTATAATTTACAACATTCTTATGATTTGTTCTTATGACTGTGAAAGAAAGTACGTTTGAGATTTCATAACGTCAGAAATTACGAACAGAAAAAACGTGAAAGTCTTAATTAGAGGTTAACTTTACAAGAATATAGCCATCAAAACTACCTTTCCATTTTTACACATATGAAAGTATCCGTTATTAAATGGAAGTTTTACCAGGCCAAGATTGCATTGCGAAAAGAATTTCGTTTACTCTCAGTTTCTGGCACAAAGTTTTTACAAGTAATAAGAGTTGACGCTCCCATAAAATGAAAAATAAAAAAAAAGTGGGCTTATAGAAATTTTCATGGATTTAGTGACGCCACCGACGATACTTTAATAGGTATTTAAACATTCTTTCAGGTACCTGTGACTAAAACTAGAGTGCCATTGAAATTCTTGAGTACAACCTCTGTTAAAGAAACCCAATTTTCGAGTAAAAAAAAATAGAAGCACACTCTTTGAGGAACAACAATTTTAGAGATCTATGAAAATTAAACCTAGTTTACTTAAAAATTTGCATCAATCTAAACAAAGAAAGACAATGAAAGCTATGTGACAAATGTTTCTGGAATTGCAACCATTTACTTATTAATGTGTTTCTAAATAGCGGCAAATGAGCCTAACAAGAAAAAAAGAAGATATTTATGCAAATTAAACTTAGTTTCATTGAAAGTTTACGTCATTTTAAATAAAAAAAGAAAATTGGAGCTATGTGACAAATTTTTGGGGAGTTACAACCAATTACTTATGCATCTGTTTCTAAATTGTGGCAAATGAGCCATCTTGTCAAAACATTATAGGTCTATAACTTTTCAAAACCTGTGCCAATCTTAGTACATATAACTAAAACATTTTCACAAACAGTATTAAAAAAAATATATATGCGTACAGCAAAGTTTGAGTAAATCGGCAAAGGGCAAGTGACTTTTTCAAAAATGTCTGGATAATTTGACAAGGTATTTGATACTACTACACCTTTTGAATGTGCGGAAGCTTATTTATATTCTTTGATATTATTTGCGTAACAAGAATATAACTAACCTGGTACTGGAGATCAATTTATGGAACTTTGTAAGTGTAATATTATCTTTTAAGACAGGAATTCATTTCATCTACCTCTGCGAAGTCAACAGTAAAAATATTTCCCTAAGTTTTTTATTGTAAAGAACCTTGCGTATTTTCAACTTGGGCCATTAAAATACGTTGGAAGTTGCGATATTCTCTAAATAAGAAATTCCATGCATTTAAAGTGTTCTGAGTCTTGATGTCTGTGGAGAAGAATTCTTTTTCTAGTGTTTAAAGATATTATTTGTTTCACCACATTGCGTGGTGATGAAAGGAGTATATTTTCTCCGTTGTTTATTGATAGAAGGTTGAATTTGCGTTTTGATTCTTTTGTCTATATTACGCCTATTTTATTTCTTACATCAACTTCACAGTTCAAAGCGTTTTGAAATGTTTGTATGCGCCTGAGTTTTCATGGAAAAAGAGTAGAAGCGTCATGGGGTGGAAATTGCTCTTTTGTATTTCCAAAAACTACTTTTCGAAAAAATTGCATTCTGAAACTACTATATAGTATCCAAAAGGGTTATTTGTTAGTTAATATTATTCTACCGTCTCAATAAATGCAATTAACTTGGTAAACAAAAGTAGATCACAAATTCTACCGATAAATATAGTATTTTTTTAAAAACTTTAGTAGATCCTTAGAAATCCATTTTTTGCAACTATGTTACATGCTAAAGGAAAAAATTGGAAAAAAACGCACAAAAAAAAAAAAAAAAAAAAAAAAAAAAAGCAGCTTGCATGGTTTGCTTAACATTGGGGAAAATAATTGTAAGCTACCATGAATTGAGTTACTTATAGTAAAGAATAATTTCTACTGATTCCTTTATAAAAGTCTTTAAAATAACAAAAAAGAGCAGCGATTTTATTTCCTCGAAGCAAAAAAAAAAAAAAAAAAGACAGTTTGGATTCGTAATCTTTTTTTTCCTACGAACTTACATGTCTTTAGGTGCGCTATATCCTCTTTGCTTACTTTTGGACAATGTTTATGTATGTGGTAGGTTTTTTGTGATCATTCTAGCTTCAACAGTACACAAAGTCTAAAAACATTCACTATAGATATGAGACAGCACGAAACAAACAGATGTAAGTGACAAATTTTAACATTTGGAGATAACCAGTACAAATGGCAAGTGGACCTCTTCTCTATCTTGGAGCAAGAGACTGTTCCAGTAGCCCTAGTAGGTGCTACTGTACAGCACGATGTCGATTGTTTTTGAATGGTTAAGAGTTTTGTTTTTAATTTGGATTGTTTTTGAACTGAAATGTTATGCTTCTTGTCCATGGAAAAAAAACTAATTCGCACCGTGATAAAACTTAAATGTTGCACTATTATAGCTGTGAAATAGGGTGGGTCGAAAAATAACTTCTTTTGAATTTTGATGATGGGTAGTACAGAAAAGGTGCCATTGGTGGAGCAAAGTGCATATAAAAAAAATAAGTTTTTTCTGACAATTAAATGATCTTCCGCAATGTGGTTAAAGTTTCGAAAAAATGCTGTTTCTCCATGTTTTTAGCCAAAATAAGAAAAAGTAGCATGTTTTTCTTTTCGATGATGAGTTGAAGGGGAAAGATGCCATTGGTAGCACTAAACTCCCATAAAAATTTTGGGCAGTGCGGTATAGCTTTTTCCTTTGCCCCAAATGAGTAGAAGTTTTGCCAATTTTCAGCTTTTTTAACGTTTTCAATAAAAATTCTCAAACGGAAAAAACTTTGCTTTCGCCATATTTCTCTGCCATAATTATATCTTTTTATCACATGTGATGCATTTTTAGATGCGTGGTGTGTTATAAATTTACTACTTATTGTGAAACTTTTAAATTTAAAATATGATATTAGAAAACTTAGTGCAGCTCTATAATTGATTAGCTTTCAAAACCAACCGGAGTGACGCATAATTCGTTCCTAATCACTAGTAAACACAGTTATTGTCTCTTTACTAAAAACAGTCGCATGAAACCGCACTCCATTTCATGTAAAGACAGCATGACAAGAACGTGAAAAGAAAAAAAAAACGGTGTCATTGCAGGTGTTATAAAAAAGAAGGAAATAAATAAGGAAATAAATTTGGCGTACATTGTTTATACAAACGAACTCCCGGTCTGACACCTGATAAATAAGATAGAGAAAACACTGAACCTAAGAACTTTCTGACCCAATCAAACCCAAGCTGATGGCATGCGAAAACCTACTTATGCTATCATTCTAGGTAGGTTACCTCTGTCATATATTTCTACATTGACAAAAGAAAGGTAAAACACTGAAAATTTGAGCACAGACCAAAAACACATAATTGATAGTAGTGCAACTGTTTCAATTGGACTGTGCTCTCCACAGTTACAAGACAGCCAACCAGGTCCTATTACGTAGTCTAAGTAGCTCACAGCTGTCTACAGAACTCTTTGCTTGCACTTAAGTACCTCGAAACCCAAAGATGCCTTAAGATGCTTCGCATTGTTCGTAATATAAATTGATTTACCCATATGATTCGCCTAAAGAAACGACCAGGGTCCACAAAAGGGATTTAAACAAGAAGTTCCGTTTATAACTAAACGAGCCTGCTTTCCCGTATACCAATATCGACTTTCTAGTAAAAAGTAAGTTCTTTTCAAAATTAACTAAAATCGCAAATTATTTGAAAGGTAACATTTTAACATTTTAACCTGGTTTCCAGAAATAAAACACGCCTCGCTCACCTGAAGAAATAGATGCGTAAAAAATTAGTAAACGAACAAATAAAGTAGCAACCCCTTTTAAACAAAGCAGCTAATACATTTTTTTTTCCGTTAAAAAACATTTTTAATAGCTTTCAAAAAAAAAAAAAAAAAAGAATTTAAATAATAAGCTCATTAAAATAAACGAGCTGATGTGTGCCTCACATGACTTCCTTTTATTCCAATTTAAAGTCATTTTCCCATTATTGGTAATTTTAATGTGATTCAATAGTTTACTCTCTGAATTCACCAACAGTGGCCAAATCGAAACCAGATTTTAAAAAGAAAAAAAAAATCGCCATATTTTTCGTCAAATTGGCGACAAAACTTGGCGACCAAAAGACTGGTGATATATCGCAAAGTGTCCGCCAAATTGTAACACCACTTGAGTTTACATCGAAATTAACGATGATTTTCCCCAAAAAGGGGCAAAAGATCCCCTTAGAAACACCCGAAAGCAATCAAAAGGGGAGGTGCACAACAAGACCCCACTAGAAGTCTACATGCCAAATTTCAACTTTCTAGTACATACCATTCTTGAGTTATGCGACATACATACGCACATACATACAGACGTCACGAGAAAACTCGTTTTAACTAACTCGGGAATCATCAAAATAGATACTTCGCGTGTCTATACGGTCTTAGTCACTTATACACGTGTGGTTGAGTAAAAAAAAAAAAAAAAAAAAAAAACTCAATATTCATTCGGGGTTGAGCAAAATGGAAATTAAGGTCGATTTTTGAATGAAATTTTTTCGCGAATACAATACTTCCTTTTTTGTAAAAGGAAGTAATACACAGGCAAAAAAAAAAAAAAATCGTTTGTTTTTCCCCTGTTGCCAAAAAGTAATTAAAAATGAATAAATGTACTTTTAAAATAGAAAAAAAAACCAACAAAATGTCAACTTAAAAAAAAAATAATAATTATGAAAAAACAATCGTCTGCTCATATCTTTATGTAGAAACATAAAGGACTCTGAATTTTTCCGAAAAACACTGAATACATAAGTTAAAAATTTAGAATGAAAATAAGAACAAATTTTATCAACAAAAAATATTTTAAAGTAAAAGCGATGGCTATGAAGTCGGAGTCAGAGTCAATCTCATTTTGGGCTAAAAGAGTCAGATTTGGGATTCGAAAATTTTTAGTTCAAAGATTCGGAGTTGGAATCAATTTCACTTAAAGTCTTCAACTCTGCAATGTTTGCCGGTCGGAATCAAACTTATTTTGGGAAAAAGAAGTCAGAGTCGACGTCTTTATATTTTCTAAAGTCGGAGTCAATCATTTCCCCTCCGTGTCTAAAATTTTGCCAAATATACGGAGTTAGATTCGGGGTCCGACGAATTGTCGGATACAGGAGTCGGAATCAGAATCAGGTTCTCCAAAATTATCAGAATCGGGGTCTGGAGTTATTGTTCAAATGCTATTTCCAACAAAATTTGTTTGAAGTAAATCCGGCTTTAAGTTCAGAATCTATATTGACTTTCAGTTCCCCCGTAGGCGCTAATGTTATAGGATTTGTACCGTTCAAAATTGAACGGAAATTTGTTCAAATCAAAAAGATATTTTCTATATATGGTTCTACATCAAGATCTTTTTCTAACAAAGATTGTTTGAAGTAAATTCGCGGTTAAGTTTGGGATTTAAATTTGTCTTGAAAATCCTCGTCGGCGCTGATGTTAAGTTTTTTTGAACTTTTCAAAATTGAACGAAAAATTGTTCAAATCCAAAACTGAAATATGGAAATGAGGTGTCCTTGCCAAGGTCTTTCGAACAAAAGCAATTGCTCGAATCGGACTTTTCACTAAAAAGTTATTAAGGGGGGGGGGGGCAGACAGTCCGACAAACAGACAATTTCAACCATCTCAATACCCTACTTTCCAATTTTTGATTTTTCGATTTTTATTTAATTATTTTATTTATTTTTTGGTATGTTTTTGTTTTTCGCAATATTTTTAAGATGCATTAAGCCTTCTTTAATGCTTTTTTTCTCCATTCTCCGACGTTTACTGCGAAAGTAGGCTGAAAAGCAAATAACATAGCCTTCCTAAGAATTCACAACAATACTACCACAGCAATGGAAACTGACGAAAACCAAGGAATAAAAATATTGTGATGAATATTAGTTGAATTATTTAGATAGCAATTAAAAGAAGAAACAAAGTACAAGAAATTCGAGTGTTTAAGGTTTAAGGTTCAAAAATTAAAATTCAGGTTAACTGAATACGAGGAAATAATCTCCCTGTTTGGTTCTCATCCAATATCAGCCGACCTCGAATCACGAAATGTGTTTTGTCGCAAGAAACGGAAATACACATAGTATTAAAAACAACTTTTTAGAATCTGAAGTCCTACGTCAGCTGTGTGTATAGAAATGCTAGTAAAATAGCACGGAATTTGCAATTAGCCGCGAAGGAAAATATGCTTTTATTGTAACAGTAGGGGAGACCGGGGTTAGTTGTTACACGGGGTAAGTTGTTACATTCGAATTTAAAAATAACCGCTAGGAGAAACTGACTTTCCTTGCAGTAGAGGATAGCACTCACCCATCTGCATTCCCTGACAATCACTGGAGTGCTTGCAGTCAGTAACATGGAGAGTGTTCAAGGAAAACGGTTTTTTGAGTCTGGAAGTAATTTTTCTTTCCGCTGTTATTTTTTTTTATTTGTGACGAAGCCGTTGCAGATAACGAATTTATTTCTGTACCACGTGAAAGCCTACATCTCTAGGTAAGTGCTAACATAAGATAAATAAATACCTTTGTGCAGAACAGTAAAGTAAGACAAACAACGTTAGAAAAAGTACAAATTTACCAATAACAGCAGACACGTGTTTCGGCGTTACAGGGAACGCCTTTTTCAATGCAAAAAACAGTGAGCTTTTGGATGAAAAGACATCCGACAAAAGCTTCGCCGAAACACGTGTCTGCTGTTATGCTGTTATTGGCAAATTTGTGCTTTTTCTAACGTTGTTTGTCTTACTTTAATTGCTAACATATGTATAAGTTTTGTACAAAGATATAATACCAGTAGTATGTGCCAAGAACTAAAATGGCGTAGTATGGGGCAAGTTGTTACAATTTTGTTGGAGTTGGTTGTTACAAGTAACAACTTGCCCCATGCAAGATTTAATTTAATATTATGTTATCTTTTTAAATATGATATGGCTGGGGACTATAAAAACAGGACGGGGAGGGGCAAAACACCTAAAGAAACATCCATGGATGTGGCTAAAAAAGTGAGTGCAGGTAGTTCATTACGAAAGACAGCCGATGAACTTCATGACACTAGAGAGATTCTGCAGTAAGATGAAAAATGCTGGTGGTTGTAAGTAGTATTTCTGATCTGTTTTATTACATGATATAATTCATATAAAGTACTGTAGTTCGATGACGATAGTAATAATTGTAACAGTTCTGATCTCTTTCATTCTATGATTAATTTATTGTTAATATGTATGGTTGAATAAATAATAATACTAATTACAACAATGATAATAATAATAAATTATATATTATTCGAGTGTAGGTCTTTCTCCAACGCTGCAGGCAGTGCAGAAGTGAAGACGGTTCGCAAGCGGAAATCATCGGTCAGCGCCACTTTAACAAATACACCAGTAAAAAATGTTTTGCAAGCCGAAGCTGGGAAGCTGGGAAACAAAAATCTGTGAGAAGGAAATTGTGTCTAACAGACAAGGAATCAACAGACAAAAAAAAAAAAAAAAAAAAAAAAACGGCAAAAGGTGCGTACAAACAGTGCGTCCTTCGGATGAAGATGATGAAGACTGGTTCTGCATAGAGTGCTCTAAACCGTAATCAGAATGCAAAACACAACTAAACAGCTTCAGTGTCGTAATTTTGACAAATGGGCACATGACCGATGTGATAAGTTTGATAAAATATATGCTTGTGAAAATTGTAATTCGCGGACAATGATAATGATGATGATAGTTTATTAGAATAAATCATTAATGAAATAAATTTGTAAAGCCAAAAAGTTTTTGATTTTTAATGTGATTCAGAATTTTTAAAATTTAACAGAATAAACCAGAAAATGTGTAAAATTCATTTCATCACTAAAATGTATCTCATGCAACAACTAACCCCATATACTGTAACAACATGCCCCGTGGTGGGGGTAAGTTGTTACAATCTACATCTATTCAAAAACTTTGAAATATTTTGGAGTAGTGGCTTCTAGTTATTTTTTTAAAAATATGTTATGAATGTTAAACAATCTAGATGCATTTTAAATTTTCCCGCGTGTAAATAATTTAAACATTTTAGCGTAAAAAAATATTGAAAAAAATTGTAACAACTAACCTCGGTCTCCCCTACTGTAACAGAAGTAAAAGCTCTGAAATGCAGAAATTCAACTCGTAAAATGCTTTTATTACCTAAAACAGCATAAATAAAAAATTCTCTGTTGAAAGTACAAGCAGAAATTTTTCTTACATCCACAACATCTTTAGTTTCTTGTTGAGTTATGTGCTGGTTCATCTTAATTTTAAACGCAGCTGCACAAAGTTTTCGAATAGCACATTTCAAATTTAAAATTTTAGATGCAATAAGTAGTTAATTTATGACACACCACGCATCTAAAAATGCATCACATCTGTTAAAACTACATAATTATGGCAGAGAAATGTGGCGAATGCGAAATTTGTACTATTTGAGAAAATTTATTGAAAATGTTAAAAAACTGAAAATTTCCAAAACGTCTACTTATTTGTGGCAAAGGAAAAAAACTACATCACACAGAGTCTGAATATACAACTCAGAGAAATACTACTCAAAATTTTTATGGGAGTTTAGTACCACCAATGGCACCTTTTCCACACAAACTCATCATTGAAAAAAAAATATTTTTACTAATTTTGGCTAAAAACATGAAAAAACTATTTTTCGAAACTTCAACCCAATTGCGGCAGATCAAAAAATTCAATTTTTTAAGTGCACTTTGCTCCAACAATGGCACCTTTTCTGCACTACCCATTAATTTTCAAATATGACTTAGTACATCGTTTCTCCTAGGTTTGCAAAATATTTTTACAGTGAGGTAGCACTAAAATTAATCTTTGTAATAACTTTATATCATCTAAAGATTTTACGTTGAATAAGAATGAAATAATGCTTTAGAAACTTTCGTTAATCGTATGCTTTTCTCAATGTATCTCGATAGTGTGTATTTTTTTCCGATAGTCTTGGACGATATGTAAAATAAATTGTTTTTGTGACTCATATTATGTAAATTAGTTGCGAAATTCTTCGATTAATATTGTGTTCCTCTTTCTGTTGTATCATTCACAATTTTCAGTATTTTAAAAAACTTTCTTCCCTTCAAAGAGTTTCCTTCATTTTGCCGTGAATCAGGATCAAATAGAAAAAACTCTTTTAATATTTGTAGCTTATCAAACAGTTTTTTTGATTCGTAATTGATTCTATGAAGAGGAAGATTTTTACCAAGAACGTATTCCAAATCATCTACAGTTATCTGAAATTTGTTAAACAGTCATCAGACACGTCTTTCTTATCACAAGCATTTTTTGGACTAGTGTTTCCCTATCTTCAAAGTTAATTCCCTCATCCAATACGGACAAAGCTACTAGTTCATCCCCTAAGTACCATAATAGATTTAGGAATTTTTCAATCACTGCTTCTGCTGCATGTTTGTCATCATTTTGTACGCTGCGGGTTTTTTAGACACTACCCTTTATATTAATTTAAAAGGCCTAGAAGGGATTATTGCGAAAAACTATATCTTCATACAACATTTAAGTGTAAAACAGCATTTACGGGCATTCTCGTCATGTAAGGTCAATTTAAATTGTTTCCTAAATATATAAATATTCAAACAATAAATTGATTTTGCCATCCATCTGGCTCAGATAAGCTCCAGGTTGCCGAAAACATATCGCTGTAGGAGGGGAGATTCTTCTTTTAGAAATTAAGTGGTATGTGTAGTTTTTGAATTTTGAAGCGCTTAAATAATGGAATATCGAGTCTAGAACTAAGAAAGGCAAGAACTTCTTTAAAGACACTCTGTAGTACGATTTCAAGTTCATGATGATAGCAATACAAATGCAATATATCACCGTTCAGCTTTTTCTCTAAAAAATTACATGCACAATTTATACGGCCGGTATTGTAAGCCGCTGTATAAAACACTACAGCTTGAACAGTTAGCAATAAAGAGCAATCATCTAAGATATCATATACAACTGAAGAAATATCTCAGAAATTCTGAATAGCTGTTCAACTTTGGAACCTGAAGCTATCATGGAAAGCCTATCGGCACTTTTTTCCAATTACATCTGGATGTAGCTTTGTATCCCAGGGAATAACTAAAAATCTAAATTTAAATTCATGAAACCTGATTTTACCCCTCTCGAAGATTTTCTCTTGCTCTCTTATGGGATGTACGATTGATCATTAGGTTATTTGGATTTAAATTTACCGCATCTACATAGGCTGTTAATAAAAGAGCAGCATCTTTGTCCCTAATATGGCATTTGTCTAACATTGATGAAATGTTAGCAGATATCAATAGTTGTCAAGCTTTTTTGCGTTGTGGTAAACCAGATATAGAAAAAAAGGTTCAACAGGTTAGGATAGATACCCATTTTGGTTTCTAAATCTTGTGAATTGCAGGAGGAATTTGATGATAATAAAGGACTATGTACTGAAATAGAAGACAGTTTAAAGTATAGATTTTTACATAATTCCGATCTCGATTTTTTTTAAATGTATATTTTAGATATGGAAAATAGAGTTTATTTTTATTGTAGGGTAATTGATGATTTTTCAAAATTTAAATTATAAGAATGCGTAAACATTTAAGTCATAACTAAAGAACAGCGAGTTAAAATATAATTGTCATTACTTATATTTATGGCACGGAAACCTAGTGACCCGATATGCCACACCTATTACATACACAGAAAATTTTCTAAATCAACACCCCCAAAGCCTGGAGGAGGCAATTTGTTGCTGTCAAACATCATTCATAAATGGCCTAGGCCGTTCATTAATGGCCTTTAGAATCCCTGGTGTCCATCTTGGTAAAAAAAAAAATGTTCCCTGCCGCTTGGTTTGAAACGAGCGCGAATAGCCGTATGCCTGTCCCAGGGTCATTGGTGTACATGTACTCTATGTAATTTGTAAAATTTTACAGAATGAAAGTAAGAGAATGGTTGGTCTGGAAGTAGCAACATCTATTGAGGTTCAAAATTACTTTAAATATAAAACGTTAGAATTATTTTTACATTAAAATGAGAAAATCCGCAATTTTTTCTTCGAAACTCAAAAAAGGGGGCCCTAGGGGCACATGTTAATATTCATGGATTGACTTAAAAATTTGCATGGATCATTTATTTGTATTATGGAACAAATTGAGGGGGCGTATTTGGGCAAAAATGGAAAATTTTTCAACTGCATTAAAATAATAATTTTTCTTACAACATAATCAAATTTCGACGTACCAATTATAGCAACGTTGAAATTAAGAAGTGGGTAACGACAAATTGCTTTTAAGAGGTTCATCCGAACAACAGCAACAACATTATAAAAACTAAATTGAAAGGTTATACTGCTATTTTTTTATTTATCGTCAGCAAAATTGAGCTTATATTTTATCCTCGATTCTATGAAATAATTTTGAACAAGAACGGTCAAAAAATAATACTGGGTCATACGTTCTCATAACTGAAATAGTCTTACTTCACTAGTTAATCAGCTTGAAATCATCTTATGTATATTAGCCAAAGGCCAAAATATCCTTTCATGAAAGAAAAAACTTATGAATGAGTACATACCAACGAAACTGATACCTGAAACAGTAATGCCAGGTCTTCAAGAAAGACATGCTTTAAAAACTTAAATGCAAATAACTTTGCATTTCCCCCTTTTTTTTTTTGCTAATATAGACAAAGCTTATGTTTGGAAAAAGATGGTAGGAGGGTTCTAGAAAGTTGCTATTTTGAGAGGTCACTAATGGGGTTTGATATAAATCTCGATTGTAAACCCCCTTGATAGTGTCAATACAAAACAAACCTCTCCATGATTGGTTGGGTGCTCATAACTAGTCTTTTACCTAAGGGAAGTACTGCTGATAGGTTAGTAATTGGTTCGTAAGCAAACATGTTAGAAATGAATAGTCCTGAAGCAGTTGCATTATGTTTGACTTTATTCTGTGTAGTGCTTTACTTACGTATAAGTCACCGTTAAAACTATTTAAAAAAAAGGTAAAATAAATCACATCCACACATTAAAAGTAATTGTCGCTTTAAGAAGACTTGTTTATCACAATTTGGCGAGTAAATGTTGTAAGAATTTAAAATTGTAACAAAACAGCTATCAATACATTTATTAAATGTTTGCAAAATTTATTAAGCATAAAATTTATTTTAAAACACACTAAAATGAGAAATTTGCTCAAATTGTCTTGAATATTCTATTCTTAACACTTAAAATACCAGTGGGATGGCATTTTCCATCAAATTGACTAAAGCTCATAAAAGTTAATAAGGATAAACTATTAACTATAAAGGTTTTAATATCATTTAATTACAGCTCGATTAGTGGCAAATGATCGGCATAATGTGTAACTTTTATCACAAACTCATCGATAACGTCGGGTGACGCTATTATTCACACAAATAGTTTGTTCCTCCCCTTTAATCATCTTTCGTTCAACACCCTTCTACATGCTTCCTCCCGAACCAATCATCAATCCATGATGATTAATGAGGTAAGAAAGAACTGATGGTAAAGTTAAGCTGCAAAATACTCAGCAGCAAATTATATTTTTGCTTCGTTAAAAGAAGAGATGGGACGATATTGTTATGCTTAAGTATTATTTTCTCAGTTTTACTGTGCTGCATTCTCATTTTAATGTAAGGGAAAACAGAGTAAGTAGAGGAAAATTACATTGAGGACTATAATATTTTGAAGTTCGTTATTGCGAGCCCAAGCGATTAGGGAAAAAGGCAATTCCATGATACTAGGAACATCACATAAAAAAAAGAAAAAAAAAACACTTCATTGTATCAGTATTTTTTTTTTCATATGAGGTAGAAAAGTGTATTTATATAAAAGTATGCTAAAAAAGTTTGAAACACATTTTTTGTAAGTTTTATTGGCAAATTTTCACTTTTCTATTTAGTGATCATGTGTCGTCGGATCAGCGGTTCTAAAAGTTAGAAAATTAATTGGTTTGTTTACAATCTTATTTTTTATTAAAATTTAGTTTGTCTAGGAAGAAATTAGGCCAACAAAAAAACTTTAAACTGTTATAATTGCCTTGTAAGCACTGTTTTAAACTATGTCTCATCTTTGTATCATCAGTCACAATATTAAATATAAGTTTTTATTGATTAAACAAAAACAAACCCAAGGTTATAAAAAGTCATATTCTCTTCATTTATCATATCTTTGATATTAATCCCTTAAATACTTATAAACAATTTAATTTAAGTATTGAAAACCTTTTTAAAACATGGAAACATCAGTCACATTTCTCTTATCGTTATTATACCTTATACAAATTACACAAATAGCATTAACTGCTGCAGAAAGACAAAAAAAAGGAGCGATATTAATGAAAAAATATCGAAAGATATGAAGATTACAAAAAAGAAAATACAGTAGAAGATACAAAGAGCAAATGATAACAAAATATAAATTAGACGAAAAAGTAGAATAAGAGTAGAAACTATTTAAAGCTTTGAAGTTCCTGGATTCAATTAGCAGCTGCAATATCCCTCTTTATAATATTGAAAAATTGGAAAAAAATGTTGGCTATTCAAAGCGCTCCTTGTCACACCCTGCACAAAAAAAAGCATCAGTCGTAAAAAAAAAGTCAACCAGAAATTATTCAGAGATATACTCCTAGTTATCTTTGTATTAAATTTGAACAAAAGTACTACATCGTTAATACCGAAATATTTCTAAATGTCACAGC
The DNA here is from genome assembly GCF_026930045.1 of Uloborus diversus. NCBI lineage: Eukaryota > Metazoa > Arthropoda > Arachnida > Araneae > Uloboridae > Uloborus > Uloborus diversus. The sequence goes on along the minus strand of NC_072732.1, from coordinate 73,664,233 downwards.
GTCATTTAAGTTTCAAAGCTATCACCAACCAATTTGTAGTTGTGTTATAAAGAGCTATGGGCTTGAGTAATACTTTTTTCCAATTCAAAAGCTGTAGCAGGTGTTTAGCAGCAACTCCTTTTCACAGTAAAGGAGGGAATCACTAACAGCAGAACATGTCCAAAATTGTTGGCTGCTACTAGAGAAGGGGTTTTTGCAGAATGTGATAAACAATTCTATCACAAGAAGTTAGAGGTGTCGGAAGTTAGGAGTATTTAGTAAGTGTCAAGATTCATGCGGAAAAAAATCGGAAATATCCTAACAATGTGGATAAAATTTATTATTCGCTACTGCACTAGTTGTAATAAATGCAAGAGGACTTTTATTTTCTTTAGCTAATACACATACTTTAAATATATAAAATTTAAAACTTGATAATTTTTTTTGCTTGTAATTTAAGCAGAAAAAGCGGAAAAAATATTTTTAAAATTTTATGTCATTAGTTTGAAGATAATTTCAAATTTTATATAAGTCACTCTTCTCAATTTCTCTTTTGCGTAATATCAGTCAAAATTTTTTTATTCCCCTTAATTTAATACAAAAAGGTTTTCTTATGTCTGAAAACAAACGTGGGGCAATGATGTACCATATCATGATATTTTATATCAACTTCGGAAGAAACAAAATTTAATTTCAAGACAATACTGAAATAAAAAGTTAAAAATAGAACCAGTCATCCATGGAATGGCACAAAACCCTCCTGATGTCTTACACATGTTGATTTTATGGTGTTATAAAATTATATAATGATTCTATTCCTATATTTTACGCTTTACTGCTAGATATAAATCTATGGTGTGGGTCTATTTCTTTGCAGCTCTCCCGTTTTTGAGATATGCGCAATTGAAGGATTCCATATTACAGTGTATTTCGATGGCTTAACTCTCTGTATCTCAGACAGGAACTTCAAAAATGTCCTGCACTTTTTAAATACTCCAACTAAAGTGGTACTACTTCGGTCATGAACACTGGGGTTTTAAAACCTTTACGCTATGTAAGAGAAGAACCAATGGCTACCAAAAAGTCTTTTAAGAGTTGTGTACGTAACGAATGAGCTTTTACGCTATTGAAATATACCACTTTGTGTTATAATTCGATCGCTTTTATCTCGATAATCCGACAAAGGCGACCCACTAGACCCCTTCTATGAGATTCAGCGTCCTCGTAATGCATAACAATCGTTTTCCAATTTTAGTTCTTGGAAAAAAAAAAGTTAATTCCGTCCCATTGTTAGAGTGGACCAGAACAAAATTAAAACTCTAAAAAAATGGACTATCAACTGCTCTGCAATTGAGCTGCACTTGCTGCTTTTGTTGAACAATTAGTGCATAACCTCTGGTACTAATCCTTTTTACAGTTTGAGCTATAACAGAACGAAGGCATTTTTTTCGGAGCTTAAGTTAGTATGTGTGTGCAAGTGACTGTCGCAAGGAAGGACAGCAATTCCGCATTTTTAAATTTTAATTTTTATATAAATTTCAGTTTATGTTTTTCACGCTAAATATCAAACGCAAAGAACACTAATGAATCAAAACATACCATAATACATTAAGTACTGATTAAAATTTTTTTTTGTAAGAAATCTATATTTGTAATATTAGGTGCAGGTAAAGGAAATTGTTCGTGACGTGTTTTCATGCATCACGACACTACAGCTCTAAAAGAATCATAAAAACGGGAAATTTACGACAGAAATGAATTAGGCCCATTAAACAATGACCAGTTTTCATCGAATTTAAAATAATCTAATTGAAAGAAAAAAGGTTTAAGTGAGATACCATCTGTTTACTCATTAGGTCATTCGTTGTAGCATAAATTTCGTGGATATAACTTTTAATGAAATAAATTTTTTTGGGTAAATATTATAATATTTACGAAACAATGATCAGCGCGCGCGCGCAATGTCATTTTTGGTTAACTAACAATCTTCACTAATATTTCAGAGAAATATCATCTCCTGGATATAATACGAAGTAAGCATTATTCTCAAGAAATAAACTCTTCAGGTCAGAGGAAATGCACGGATTAGCTTTCGTTTGATTTATGATCAAGAAGAAGCTGACAATAAGAACAGTAGTCAGGGTGACATGTGCAAATTAGGTATCATTTATCAAAATCTTCCTTTAGGCAAATGCTATTTGTTTGGCACAGATAATTATGAGTCCTTTGTTATTTTCCTGTCTGAGCATCTCATGAAATTTTCCGCTAAAAAAGAAGTATATTCCGTTGAACACCCTTTCAGCGCTTAAGTGATTTAAACCAAATTTCTTAGCCCATTTTTAGCTATTTTTCAGTGAAAGTGAAAAAATAAATAAATAAATAAATAAATAAAAAGAGAAAGAAAGAAAGAGTTAGAGAGAGTGAGAAAGAGAAAGAAAGGAAAACGTTAAAGGAGGGGTAATTTAAAGTAAATATGTCAGAAAAACGGAAAAAAAAACATACAAGATGTTTGTAAATTCTTGCACTAATAAAAACAAAATAGTATAAATAGAAAACTATGTCACAAATTATTTCTTTTACGTAGTCTAAGCACAGCTATTTTTCTGGGGCGGTTCGTCAATGATAATTTTTTTGTACTCTGATCTTTAATGTTAACACATTAAAAGAAATAAAATTAGGTACGATATGGTAGGTAACAACAGATATGCTACCTTAATACCAGTCACTTTAGGTCGGCGAGGGCAGTTTGGTGGAAAACACAGCACAAAATGTCAATCCTAATGCGTTTGTTTAAATTCCTGTAAGAGCTGGCATGGATAAACCTTCCCTAAGGTGAGCAAAGGTTTGCTTGATGCGAAGTTGAATTTCCTTTAAATCTTCTCATGATTACGAAAAGTGCACAAGTAAAAGTGCATTACGCAGTGCCAAAATAACATCAGATAATTATTTTAAAAGAAGTATGAATCTGAAAAAATATGTTTAATTGAGGTTTTTTGATCAGTGTGTTATTTTGTAAACAAGTAGGTTTAATTGTCTCTCTTTTACTCACTATCTCTCTCTTTGCCTTTGAGATACAAAGAGAGATACAGAGACAATCTCCGCTTACGTATACGTCAACTCTCTATAGCTCTAAGTCTCAAAGAACCAAGAACCGGCTAAAACCTCCTAGTTATTGCAAGTTCGAATTAAGGGAAGATTCACAGATTTTTTAAAAGATTTGAATTTAATGAAAACTTTGAAATAAAATGATATTCCAGTTATAAGGCTTCGAATTATCGAGAGTTGACCGTATTTAATTAATTCTTGACAAATGGTTCCCACCTAAGAAATGCATAAATAAATTCCATTTCTGAATCCCGATGCCGTTAAATGAATAGTTATGCTAAACACTGAGAAACTAAAACATTTTAGAATGTGTAAATGTTAAGCAGCATGTAATTAATGCCCCGAGATATACTTATTTCAATTAAAGTTTACCTGCAGTATTATTAATTTTCATCAAGAATTTTTCATAGATTAATAATTTTCCTGCCTTGTCGCGATTTTATGCATGTTATTATCTGTGTCACGAGTAAAGATGATTAATGAGTTAAGAACGAGCTTATCTTCTAACTGAGGACACAGTGTCATGCAGGAAATAAAATTTTTGCTGTAGGTAAAAGTAAAGTCGTTCAGTTGAAACCTCAAGTCTAACTTTGATATACTTACACATTAATTTTGTTTATTCTAATTTATTCATTTATTGCTTTTTTTTTCTTTCTTTTTTTTTTTTTTTATCTGTTTAATTTTTGGAAAATTAATAGTATTATGGTTATTGAAATATACTCTTGAGAAATACTTTGAGACATTCGAGGAGAATTAAGCAGCACCCTATTTACATAAAAAACGCTATTAGTCTATTTCCCTGTATGTTAACAGTACTAATAAATTAACTATTTACTAGACCATAACAAATGTCGCCTTCCGAGTGAAAATAATAGTTTCTTAATTATTGGAGGGACTTCAGCTTGGGAATGGTTTGAACGTTTACTTAATAGTCAATTTCAATTCCAATCTTCAAAATGGTAGGATAGTAAAAAAAAATGTAAGTTTGTTCCTGCAGTGTTTTGACTAAAAACAATAAATGACACTTTTCAACACACATATTAAATTCTAATAGAAACAAAATACTTCGCTTTCATAAAAAGAAAATGAAAAAAAAAAACGAGAACTGAGATAAAAGTATCAATATTCCTTGCATACGTAGACGTTTATTTTTTCTCAGTGAAAGCAAAGCATTGACTCTGTATTCTTGGTTACTGTTTTTTCGTTTTTTACTACTTTAGCCACCAGCATTTTCTTTTTCTTTTTTTTTTTTAGCTTCAGGATTTGACACTAATATATTACATTTACAGACAACCACTAAACAAATGACAATACTTTTTGTATCTCAGGAAAGCGTAAGGCTTGTTTACATTAGACACGCCAGTTGTTTAATTCCAGGACAGGAAATGCAATATTTACGTTTGAATTTTCGTTAAGAAACATTTTTCTGTAGCATTTGTTAACGATGGCTGTTTCACTCACCGTCCAATTTTCTGCAATGTGGTGCAGATAAATCGTTGTGTATTAGTCTATCACAATGTATCTCCAGTAATGTAATACAATCACCATACTATAGAGCGATTTTTTTTTGTACTTTGAGTTAAGTACATATGTAAACGAAGCCTGGAAATATTATAGGAGTTAATAGTTAAAGAACTTGCTTTTGAAGCATATGATAAAGAACATTTAACTAAAAAGAAAAAAAAAAACAACTATCAACATTTAACAAAATTATCCACGAGTGCAGATCCATTTAAATCTGCTGTATTGTAATGTGGATCAGTCATGTCACATCGACCGCACTGAAGTGTTGAAACTGTCTTTATATATTTTTATGTAGCCTGTAGGAGCTCTGATAACTGAAATGCAAACTAAATTTTGAGGAAATGAAGACTGAAATTTAAATCGCAAACACTACATTAGTGTCATGCACTTAGTTAAATCCATTGTAAAACAAAATGAACCTATTTCAGTGCGAATCAATCTACTGAAACTCGTCGCAGCATAAATATCGGAGTTCTATCTTGAAGTTGCGTTGATCCATTCTCATTCAAATTCAGGTTTTATTTACGTTGGATTTAATCGATTAAAAAAATGAAATAAATATTTTCTCCGCACAGTAATAAACACATTTTCGGTAGTCAGATAAAGCAAGGAAAATTGTTGCTTTTTGCTAATTCTAATAACTTTCTTGTTTATAAAGTAAAGTACTGACAATTTAAAAAAGTTACATACATCTAATATATTTTCCATTTTTCTTATGTAAATTAAAGTGCGATGCATAATGCTCCTGAAATAATTCAATCATACTTCAAAATGTAAGGAAATGTCATTTCACAAAAAAGAGCAATTCTTAAAAGAAAGATTTCATGCTTCAAGGGAAATAAAAACACATAAAGTAAATTTTAAAAGCAATGAAAAGATTTTGTGAAGGGATATTTTGAGACAGATTTCATAATTATTAGGGATTGGTTAGATGGAAATGCATCAGTAGAAATTGAATTTGCTTCCATATGAACGAAAGATAAGAAGATGAGTAAAATATTTGATATTTTCTGTTTTTTGATCTTCATTCCCTAAAAGACAAAAGTAAAAATCGCTTTTTTAAACCAAAGCATGTACGACTTGAAGGAATTTCTTAGACGTTGGACAGGGGTATTGTATTACATATATATGCAATCAGTTTTGTCACAGCAGGGAGGATGGTACACCCCGGGTATAACCCGTCTGCGGGGGGGGGGGGCTGACATCCAATGTGAAACTGCAAGTTTTTGAAAAATATAAATACTTTGATTTAGAAAACTAGCAATATTTACGATTATATTTATTCTAGGATTATCAAACAACAAGAAAAAGTGACGGTACACACTGACTTTTTTTTTTAATTCATCAATCCCATAATTAAAGCTTTCTAGAATTTTTAACTACTTTTTTCATACTATTAAAACATTACAATACATTTTTGATCTAGCGAGTTTTACTATCCCACATAGAAACTGGAGAATGCACCTAATTGGTTTACGTGGCCTTATTTGGCACTTCTGGCCCTAGTGTTTTCTCCTTTTTTTTTTTTTTAATAAGGTTTTTTTTTTTAAATATTGTTGAACTACTGCGAAATAAGCAGTTGCTCATTATTGAAATAGCAAGTTTACATGCTGATGAAAAAAAAAAGTTTTTATTCACTGCGACTGACCGACATCAATAGGGATGCTAAAAGATAACATTCAACGCGAGTTTCTCAAGATATATTTATGTTCCAGGTTACAGTGAAACCACACGTCATTTTAAACATATATGTCCATTTACATACATTTTATTAGTAGAATTAATAATTTTTCAAATGTATACTCATTCTCCAATAATCCGGTGTTAATAAAATTATTAAGTACACACAAAAACACCTTTGAGAAATAGTGTATACTATACACTAAATAAAGAAGCTAAAAGATAAACTAAAATCTATGCCTCTACTTCGTTAATTTTTTTTTAATGTTACACTGCTATTTCCCGTGAAAAAATTAACATATTTTGCCTGATTTTGACAAAAGCAGAGATGTAGATTAGAAGCATGCAATAAGTTTAGATTATATAAGGTAGGTGCGGTTATTAAGGCCTATCGTCTAATAAGGCCTAAACAACAAAAATGCAATTTAAAATGTTCGTATCCACTCAAAGACGTACTCATACGTAGCCAACACTCATAGAAGGCACTTCATACTCGTCGCTACATGTTGCTCACTTGTTGCGACCAGTGCGACGCGATTCTTTTGCGCGGAGCGATTGTGCAACACGAACAATAAAAAATCGCCCTACTGAATGTTAAATAATTTTTGTAATATTACACTTTTAGAGAGATATAGTTTTGCACTCCAGTTTTCTGTTGTCAATGCTTCTATCGATCTTTGATCTCTGAATTATATTTATAAACCAATTATTGTACTTTTGTGTACTTCTTTGTATATGATGTCAGCGGCTTATAAGGTCTACCGAATTTGATCGGAGGCCTTATAATACTCCTTTGTTTTGTAACACTGTTCGTCATATTTACATCTCACTTTAAATCTTTCTCAATATACTATGGATGTTTATAAGTAATTACGACTATTTACTAATGGGTTCAGTGTTATAATAGCACTCCAAGCCGATCATCTGAAAGGTTTCACCTCATGGTTTACAGTTCTAGTTCGGACGATGAAAAAGACAAAGTGCGGCTTGCTAAATTAAATAGTACAGCATTTCAAGAGCTTATGTATACAACAAAGAAAATTATGAAAAAAAAAACAATTGTTAGAAAAAAAAGCTGTTAATTATCAGAGAACCACAGTCATCAAAGACTTGTTTGAGAAACTCGAAAAAGAAGAAAATAAAAAAGACGTAAACCCTCAATGAAGGAAATGATGACATGAGACTATATCTAAAATGTGACAAGTGGTATCATGAGGAATGCGTCGGTGTGACAGTCTATGACAAAGATAATTTTGAATCCCTGGCGGTTGTTAAACAAATGTTTTTATTTTCGTCTTTTTGAAGACTTTAAGCATGATTAATGCCCATATATTACAATTGATCTCAATTATCAATGTTAGACCCTTATTTTGATCATTTAAGAGTGTTAAAGTTCTTAGGAGTTATTATCCTACCATAGTATATTAAGGCCTGATGACAAGGTTTTAAAAAATGTTTTATTTCATGCTTGTTTTCTGCAAAACTGCTGATTTTTTTAGTTTTTTGTAGTAATTGATCTGTATGTTTAATTAATATTACAATTTGTTGATTCAGATACATAGTTTTTATTTTATTTCAAATCTCCCTTAGGTAGGCCTTATTACCCGCACCTACCTTAATCATGAAAATTTGGATCAGAGTTCTGTTGAAGAAAATAAGCGTTTAAAATGAAAGTATGTGACCCATGGGGAACAGGAATTCGAACTCACGACCTTTCCATCATTTTCACGACGCTCTAGCCAATATATCGAAACAATGCGTAAGAAAAAACAGAATACATCTTTTTTTTTTGACAAAACAACCAAAATGCTTACTGATTCTTTATTTTTTGCCGAAAGAGATAAAAAAAAAATCTTTCAAATGATTCCATACTTATGGAGTTTGGTAAAGCATTGTAGGAGTTATGGTTTTGTCACGAAAAATCCCCTTTAAAAAAGAATATACTGCAGTACCTTCTTTAAGGGACACCTCCAAATAAGGGACACGTCTTTTTAGGGACATTTTTTCTGGTCCCAGTCCCTTTGAAGTAGGACGTCCACATATTTGCTTCTGAATAAGAGACACTCAATTTAAGAGACAATTACAGCGAAAACTTAAAAAAAAAAAATGTGAATGCATACAAAGTTTTGAATTTACTGGAATTTAAGAATCTAAAATTCAACTGGTGAAAGTTTGACATTAACGTGTTCTAACATGATGCATTTTTTTCAAGAATTTTATGAAGCATGATTGTGATGTATTATAAAGTTCTTGCTAAAATTTACATGCATGTTTTTCCCTCTCAGCAATTTTTTCATGCAGGCTAACGGCCGATGGATAATCAACGGCCCTTGAACAACTTTGTGTAGAAAATTTGAAGTATGAACAGTATTTATATCGTATTGAATTTTAAATTGCATGAAATCTAACGAGTTTAGGCAAGGAATCATTTTTAAATAATTCAAGTAACTTACGAAACCATATCATTGCCAATTTTTTTTATTAAATATTTTTTACTAATAATAAAGCTAAAAGTCTCTCTGTCCAGATCTCTCTTTGTCTGTCAGGATCTCTGTGACGCGCATAGCGCCTAGATCGTTCGGCCAATTTTTATGAAATTTGGCACAGAATTAGTTTGTAGCATGGATATATACACCTCGAAGCGATTTTTCTAAAATTCGATTCTGTTCTTTTTCTATTTCAATTTTAGGAAAATTTTCGCGAACAAAATTTTCATAAGATGGACGAGTAAATTACAAAGTTATCACAACGTGGAACCCTAACATGGGCAAGCCAATTGGCGAGAAATTAATCATACGTTTATTGTAAATATACAGGCGAACCAAAAGACCATTTAATTTTCTACTACTGGCAAAGCTGTGCGGATGCCACTAGTAAATAATAAAAGAATAAATTTTAGAACTTGAGTAATTTTGAATTTCATTCAGTACATGAATTATTTTTAGCATGTATCTTAATAGTTTATGTTTATTACAAAATTATATTGATTTAATAAATTATCTAAATATCAACTCAACTATCTCCGAAGAAGGGACACCTATATTTAAGAAACAAAATTTCCGGTCCCATTTATGTCCCTTATTGTGAGGTTCTACTGTACATGACTATTAGGGTGATCTCTTTGAGTCCTCTAACGGACGTGTACCTGTAAGATGCGCAGAGAGGAAATCTTGTTTAAAATATGTTTATCCTGTTTGGATTCGAGAGATACGACAGTTGTTTTAAGTGATTTTTTAATGCATTTTATTTTGGATTTATTTTTTTATTTTACGGTTAAATTCTATACTCGGCCCCTAGAAATACGTTTGGGGTTCCACTAAATCTAAACTTTCCAGAGACATCTTAGAAAACCAAGTGAAACAAGATCATGCTTAAACAGTAGCGCGTATTTCTCAGATACACTGCTTCTATTCTAAAACTAAACTCAACTTAACTATTCCCTCAAATTATTATACAAAATGACGAGTGCAGTAGACTCACGAGGTTCAGTTGCGGTATGTACTAAAAATGTATAATGAATGGAATAGGGTTTCTAAGAGTGACGCATGATTTTTACAGTTTGGTATAGTTGGCCGGCTCGAAGTCTACTATAAATTGATGATATTTTTCCTGACGACAACAACAACAACAACAATAATAATAATAATAATAATAATAATAATAATAATAATAATAATAATAATAATAATAATAATGATGATAATGATAATAATAATAATGATGATGATAATAATGATGATAATAATAATGATGATAATAATAATAATAATAATAATAATAATAATAATAATAATAATAATAATAATAATAGTAATAAAGTTCCTTACGTTTGCAATACATGGAGAAAATATTATAGCTTCGGATTTTTAATGTTATTATACTTCTAAGCTTCATCACTAATTGAAAAGAAAATAGAAAGCAGATATCTACTAGTAATTTCGTTTAAGAAATGTGTTGAAGAAAATGACATCCACTATTTCTTTTCAGAAACAAGAAACAGCATTAACGTGATGAAAAATACCACTAAGTATTAGAACGAGAAAAATCTCATGATAAAAAGTACAGCGTTAATCAAAATTAATAGCCACCTCGACGGCAATTTAAACCATTAAGGTCTCAAGAAAACGACTTAAATCCGTTCTTACATTTGTAGAGAAAAAAGTTAAAAGTGAATGTCCTGCGGGATGGTGGTATTGTAACATTTTACACTATTTAGTAAGTGTTCAAAGAAATGTTTTTCCTTTGAGTCTATTTTCTCAGTTAACTATTTTTTTATAAAAACTGTTAAAAATACACTTTAAAATCTTAAATAAGCAAGATACATGCAATATTCAAGCTAAAAAAACTTTAAAGTGAATATGTGATTACATTTAATTAGAATAAAAACATAATTAATGTAATGGTGTTACGAAATACTTTCTTTCGACTGTTGTTTCCACTCCGTAGAGTTTTTCGTTTAACTTTTTACTTAGTATAAGTTTTAATTTCATTGATATCTCTTACGAACAATTTATTTTCAAATAAGTACCGCATAACGTCTCGATGTTGAGTTAAAGAAATTTTTCTACTATACCAGAACCACTGTTTCTGTACGTTTTCCAAATGGAAAACCTACATACTATTCAACAGACAGTACTATATTCAATTATTTTTTACTGGAGTGACATTTTTGCACATCTATGCATTTTATTGCAGGAATTTTAATTTTTGCTTTTGATTTTTATATATTTGAATGTAAGTATCCGTTATTTATCTAAAAAGAGTAAAAAATAACTTTTCAATAAAATAATTTTTGCACTTTAGAAGTAATGATATATTTGATATATTTATGCTTAGTTCGTAGCGCGTACAATTATTTGTTTGCTTGTTTTTTTTGTTTTTTTTTTTTTAAATACAAACATATAAAAAGCAAAAAGTTATTTATATTAAGGCACATTATATTGAGGCACATCATGGCACGTCATAGAATGGTACATCATCTATTAAAATATATAAAAATTAAAGCTAAATTTTTAAATTCCGGGAATAAAGTGCAAGTATTTGTTTTATTAAATACTAGTTGCAGCATTGGATTGCACAAAATAAAGAGCATTTTTTAAGTGTTGAGACAAATCAGCATTTATCGGAAAACGGTTTGAGCTTGTTATTTTCAATAGAAGATTTATGGGTTCCTTTGGGGGGGGGGGGGAGTAATGGCTTGATTGTAGCGCATTAGTGCGTAATCACAAGAACAAACTGTCCTGGCTCTTATGATCTAGAAGGGGATGAAGCGGAAAACTCTGTTCCTTATTTACCTTAAAACTGGGCCGTCGCCATACGTTTGTTTCGGGAGGGTCTTACGAAGCATTTCTCTTGAAATCTATAAATGCAATTAAATTTAATTTAATTTGTATTTTCTACTGATTTCAGTTACGATATGTTATTTAAGAAGGGTCTGCTGCTTTAAGGGCATACCCTATTTACTTAACATATACCTATATTTAAAAATAACGTATCTAAGATATGATGGATTAAAACCTTGATTGAAATCTGACATAACTTCGCACCTGTTAAATCTTTGAAGTATTTTTAAAAGCTAAAAAGAATTGATGAATGTACTCAAATACTCGGATTGGAATTAACGCTTCCTGAGTTCATATTTTTTGACACTTCTTAAGTACGTTAAACATATAGCTTGGAGTTTCCAAACGTAAATGATGCTTATGTTTTTTGTGAGGATCAGGAATTCTAAATTTGAGGGAAAACTGTATTATTTTAAAAGAAATGATGTTCGCAATAACTACATTAAAAATAAATTATGTTGATAAAGCACTAAGTTTCTAAAATTTTCCATAATATAAATTTCATTTTTCAAATGAATTTGAAAAAAGGAATACGTAAATAACAAAACAGTAAAAATAAAATTTTCAGCAAAACTGCATAATGAAACTATTTTTTGGAAGAGTTTTCAAAACGTTTGAATGGGGGTTTCTACCCTAAAAACCCACAATCCTTACATACGGCTCTAACTTTAAAGTGATCATTTCAAATTGTAGAATACAACACATGTAATTCTTGGTTACTTTTAAAACGCAAGCAGATTTTGCTTTAAATTTTTTTCTCCATGTAGGTGTAGACGAAAGACATCAAGAAATATTTGTTGATCTTTTCCTTCATGTTCCCTTCATGTTTCACAGAAAAAATTAAAATGCTTTTTTTTTTTTTTTTTGTAGAACAGTTTTTAAAGAGGGCAATGGACTTTTATGACAATTTCTTGGCAGCTTATAGACGTTATATATTAAATTATTCCCATTTCTCTGTTAAATATTTCAATGGATCCACATTGAGATTGTGGAACAATAGAACGTTGTGCCTTGCCAAAGATTTGAAGAAGAAAAAAAAATGCTTTATGAATTGGGGTTTGGAACTCCCCCAAATATATAATTCTTAATATTTCATGCGTGGGTAAATTTTTGAATGCCATAATTTAGAGCCAAGAGCTTCTTAAGGAAAAAAAAATCGCTACACTGAATCCCTAAAATCCACTGGCTGGTTATTAAACTCAAAGATGTAATTTTTAACGTTTTTCATACAAAATACATGGAATTTTCTCCCATCAGCAAAAAAGGAACGAAAGTATTATCGTTTGAATACGGATAGCACTAAGAATAATATTTCTATTGAATATTAAGCAATGTTTCTCCCATTTTTTATAAAATGAGTAAGATGACTCTAATGGTGAGTTACAAGTATACAAAATAAAACTAAACTTTTTAAATTATTTGAAAATTTCATATTCATGTAAGGAAAAATTTTACACTGTGTAAACCTAGATAATTTAACTATTTTGGGATGCAATTTATAAATCTCTAAAAAATATATGATTTTTATATATTTTATTGAATCCAACTCGTTGGTCCATTTGCTCTACGTCTAAGCATTTTATTATATAAAAATATTAAACTTTAAATTTTAAAAACTAATCAAGTATAAAACTTTTTAAAACACTTTTAAAATGGTAAAACTAAGGCTTTTTATTACGATGTATTCGATTTTTAAGAAAGAATATGACCTGAATAATGTTTTTTAAAAAAAACACTTTTTCATTATGTTTAGTAGCTTTGAATGCAAGCAAAAGTACTAAAATAACATAAGAAAGCAAGTCCCCCGATCCCAAAGTTTGCATTTTATGACAAATGTATTTGAAATAAGGTTTTAAGATTCCAACTACTCAATACGACAAAACTTTATTTTTGCAGCGGATTATCAAAACATTAACATGAAAATATTTAAAGATTTTGTTCGCTACCTTTATATAAATAGCTTTTCTTATTGCTAATAATGTTTATTATAATATTTCCGAAACCTCCCCCCCCCCCGACTAAAACGGATAGTTGTTCAGTCATTTTGCTATTTTATCTTCCTAAAAATACACATGCCTCTCAAACATGTAATACAAATTTTATATTTTCACGAAATGTGATTTTATTTACAAATCTATATTTTTTTAAATGATGTTGTTCGGGCCAAAGTATCCGGATAGAAAAATGTCATTACGAACTGCACATGCAGTATAACATTTTAATTAGTGGTTTAAGATAATTTAAATTAGATTTAAATTTCTTTTTCATAGTTAAAAAAATTCAACATGTTCGAAAATGTGATTTAAGTACAATGTAGTGACAAAAAACATGTCTATGAAACATACCATATAAACAATCATACCATTATTTGGTCTGTTATGAAAAATATTTTACCGAACCAACTTTACTTTTTAAATGTTAATCAAATATTGAACATTACTTAAACTTAGTAGTTTTCATCACATTTAGAAACATTTCATGCTTAAAACGAAGACCGAAATTTTGTGTGGCATGCGCGTGAACTTGTGAAAAAGCGCGATAGGATTTTTTTTCCTGGATTTTAGTTTGTCATAAAATCGGAACAAAAATAATTCAAAAGCTCGTGCTGCGTGATCAGGAGATTTGGATCTAGGAAGCTGAAAATGTGCATAGGTTAGTTTCAAAGACATCTCTACGCCTCTATAATATTTCATCCAAATCGGAGATGGTCGAGTGGGGACCATTTGAAAAATTAGGTCAGTTGACGTGGAATGACTCTCATATATATATATTTCTTCTTTCCGAAACTTACAGCTGACTGCAACCGTGACTGTGAAAAAACTGTTTTTTAACTGTTCACCTTTATCAAAGATGTAACTGCATTTGGTTATAATGTTATGTTTCTGGTATCAAAATTATTCTTTTTTCATTTTGATTTAACAGGTATTTAGAAAAGAAGTCAATAGCAATGCACGTGAATATTTGTGCTTTAAATATGATTTAATGTGAAACACTATCTCCAAATTTACACATGAGTTTCCGTTTATATACATAAAATAAATGTACAAATAGAACAAACAAGCTCTAGTGCAAATAAAAATGAATTGTAGTTACTAGTAGCAAAACTAAAGAAAAATCATGTCATTACTGAAATTACTACTTGTCATTGCCACTTCAGAAATTAAAAATTGATTAAACTGAAACCAATATTTTTTTTAAATAAAGTCTCACGTTTTCCAAACTAAATATTTAACCTAATTATTTTAATGTGGGCATTCAACTATTATTAAGTCATCACTCTTAAAATCCTGTTCTTTGAACAACTAATACGATTTTTCAATATTCAAAACAATTATACCTATAGGAATTTCTCTGATACTCATAGTGTTATTTATTCTCAGAATTTTATTTAATTCTCGGAATATTTGAAATAAATGCATTTGATCACGTTACAGAATGCGGTAGAAGTTTAATGGTTCAGAATTAAATTATTTCGGATAAACAAGCAACGTCTCAAAACACACAAGCGAAACTTTAAATAATCTTCTGGAACCATAGAAAGATAAAAAAAAACTTGATACAGAAATTGTTTTTCTGAAGTTAATATGAAACGTGTTCAGAAAGCATTTGCTTATTGAACGAACGTGATATTTGAATCCAGGTTAAGGGCGTCATTTTTTGTTACCTAAGAGGGAAAATCCTCGAAATATTAGAAAGCCGAAAGTAAAGGAAGATCCATTTTATGTGACTGCGCTTTTTGTTTATTCCGTTTTAAATTTCATTTGCAGGCATTAGATACTTTTTCAAATTTCATCTTGCAGTTTTTTGGAAGTTTTGTTTCTTTGGATTGTTTTAAATTCCAAATGAGTAATTTTAAAGTCACATAAATAGCCGTAACGAAACTTTGTTTAATGAAAATACTTTCCAAACTTGCGAGAAAGTTATGACGATGACCTTATTAATGGTGAACTTGATCAATATTATGTTTTCTTAAAAGTGTAAAACAAAATAGGAATCTTAAGGTTTCAAAAAATACTTACATTGGTATAATTGCTTAAGTAAATGTAAAATTAAAACACAACTAAAGCATTATCAAGAGTAAGGTTTAAAATGTAAGATGGAAGACGAAAACACATTAATTAAATAAACTTAATTCCTGAAAGCTAGTGTTTATTATTTACCATATTATAATACTAGTGGTACCCACACGATTTTGCCCGTAGTTAAAAATTAAAAGGTCATTCGGTTCGCCTGTATATTTACAAATAATGGATGACGAAATTTCTCGCCAATTGGCTATGTTCATTCGCTCTCCCATTCCACGTTATGATAATTTCGTAAATTACTCGTCCATCATATGATAATTTTGCTCCGGAAAATGTTCTTAAAATTAAAATAGAAACAGAATAAAATCGAATTTTCAAAAAATCACTTCGAGGTGCACACCCTCATTCTACAAACTAACTTTGTGCCAAATTTTATAAAAATCGGCCGAACGGTCTAGGCGCTATGCGCGTCACGGACATCCTACAGACATCCAGACATCCAGACAGAGAGACTTTCCGCTTTATTTTTAGTAAAAAAGATATACACCAATATAAATTGCTTTTGTTTGTGTTTCGTTTTCATGTGATTTTACCGCAAGCTATTATGGAGAGGTATTGCAGAATGTTTAATGTTAATTTTAAGCTCTTTGGAATTTGGAAATTTTAAATGTATCCCAGATATTAACATGCATTTTTATTTGGCTGAAAAACATTTCATTAAATTTTTTCAATGCGGTGGTATACTGAATACCAATATCAACAATTCTTGCTCAGACCAGTGTATTTCTGCTACTAAATGTATTTTCATAATCGCTTCAGCAATTCTAGTGACAATAAGTAATGCGTGGTGAATGCACGTTTTCATGACTTTTAAGTTACTTTACCAATGTCAGGTTGCACATTATGAAAACATTATATACTATAACAATTTTAAGGGTTTTTCAATGTATGCTCTAAGGCAAGGTTTTCCAAATTGTGGTCCACGGACCTCTTGGTTGTTTGTGGGCCCTTAGCATGGGGGTCTGTTGTAAATTTCGAAAAAAAAAAGTTTTCAAAACGTAAAATGATATTCGAAAAACACTTTTGTATTTGAAAACCAGAATTTTAATCTTTGAAGTATGTTGTTGTCCTTTGAATCTTACTTCCCGACATCTCGAGGCTCAACGTTACAGTATCAAGTGAAGGTGGTCGAAAAATTTTATGCTTTAACAAAAACATGCAGTTACTCGTCATGTCAATGTGAATGTTAAATAGACATAACATCCGATCTTATCTTGAAATTTATCTTCCAGAATTCTTACTTCTAGTTTTGTCACCGTCTGGAATGGGATACTATCGGAAAAAGCAAAGTGTGCTCTTCAATTTACCATCAATACTATGAGAACGTACGTCCCAACCATTATATGAAATGTTTTTACGCTTTCCTGAGAAGAATTAATATTGTGACGTACGTTAGTATGGATTTGAGAGACACATTCGTGCGCCGCGCTCTTGTGAGATGTAATCTGGTTTCAAACTAATATTTCATTTCAGAAAGTTCTTAAAATTCTATTAAAATTTTAGTAGTTAAAATCACGTATAGTATTACATAATATGTAAAAAAGCATACAGCTGGCAGTTTCGCTTTTTATAAAGCTATTTTTGCATGCTACTACTGAATGAAATATTTTGTTTCAGCTCCTGACTGATGTACTGATTATGGCTTCAACATCATGACAAACTAATAAGGATGGTACAATGTTTTAGTCAGTTTGACAGTCATTTAAAAAAATATAGATTTGTAAATAAAATCACATTTCATGAAAACATAAAAAATGTATTCACGAAAACATTGTAGCATCAGTCTCATTCAGTCGTTTTAGACAAATTATTGTGTTTTATGTCCGAACTGCGCACTGCGCAGCATACAACTTACTAATACTTCTTAATTAATAATATGTTCATATGTTATCGTTTGACATTTCAAAGCATTTTTTTTATTATTTATATGGGAATTTTTTTTTTTTGGAATTCAACAAGTGACGCCCCCTAGTTTTGTGACACTATAATAAAAAGTAACGTGTGCAAAATTTGAACTCGATCGGGCAATAATAACACGTGTCCCTAGGCCGTTGAACTTTAACACTTTTGATAATTTTCCCACAAATCTTCGAGTTTTTACTTCCCAGTACAACGTTTCTCCTAGGTGTGCAAAATATTTTTACAGTGAGGTAGCACTAAAATTAATGATTTTAATTACTTTATATCACCTAAAGATTTTACACTGAATAAGAATGAAATAATGCTTTAGAAACTTTTCTTAATCGTACGCTCTTCTCAATGTATCTAGATAGTGTGTATTTTTTCCCGATAGTCTTGGACGGTCTGTAAAATAAATTGCTTTGTGACTCATATTTGGTAAATTAGTTCTGAAATTCTTAGATTAATTGTGCTTTCAGTATTTTAACTATCCCTCTTCCCTTTAAATAGCTTCCTTCATTCTGCCGTGAATCAGGTTGAGATAGGAAAAAATCTTTTAGAATTTGTAACTTATCCAAACAGTTTTATTGACACGTAATTGATTCTCTTTACTAGGAAAGTATTCCAAATCATCTACTGTTATCTGAAATTTCTTAAACAGTCATCAGACACGTCTTCCTTATCACAAGCCTTTTTTGGACTAGTCTTTTTCTATCTTCAAAGTTAATTCCTCCATCCAATACGGACAAAGCTACTAGATTATCCCCAAAATACCATAAGTGATTTATGAATTTTCAAATCACTGCTTCTGCTGCATTTTTGTCGTCATTTTGTATGCTGCTAGTTTTTCACACATATTACATTATTCAAAGGAGCCTCGATTGGGTTGCTGCGAAAAACCATTTCTTCATACACATTTAATTGCAAAACAGCTTTGTAAAACTGCATTGAAGAGATTTCTTTTCCAGTAAGGTCAATTTAAATTGTTTCCTAAATATAAAAATTTTCAAACAAAAATTGATTTGGCCAACCATCTGTTTCGGCAACCTGGAACAAGCTCCAGGTTGCCGAAAACATATCCCTGTAGGAGGAAATTCACCAGGAGATATTATTACAAGTTATGAGAATTCTCTAATATTTCTCAATTCCGCTTTTTACGAACAATAATATGTCATCAACTTCGTCTTTTAGAATTTAAGTGATATGTGAACTTGATTGAAATGTTATAAGTTTTGAATGATGGAGATATTTCCACAAAATTTTGAAGCGCTTAAATAATTGAATATCTGATCCAGAACTAAGAAAGGCAAGAACTTCTTTAAGGACACACTCTGCAGTACGATTTCAAGTGCATGATGATGGCAATTCAAATGCAATACATCACCGTTCAGTTTTTGCTCTAAAAAATTGCAGGAACAGTTTATACCGTTGGTATTGCAAGTCGTTGCATCAAACACTACAACTAGAACAGCTAGCAATAAAGAGCTATCATCTAAGATATCATATACAACTGAAGAAATATCTAAGGAATTCCGAGTAGCTGTTCAATATTAGGACCTGAAGCTATCACGGTAATCCTGTCGGCGTCCTTTTTCCAGTTACATCTGGATGTAGCTTTGTATCCCAGTGAATAACTACAAAATCTAGTTTTAAATTCATGGAATATAATTTCACTTCTCGAAGATTTTCTCTTGCTCTCTTAAGGAATGTACGATTGATCACTAGGTCATTTGGATTTAAATTTACTGCATCTACATAGGCTGTAAATAAATGAACAACATCTTTATCCCTAATGTGGCATTTGTCTAACAGTGATGAAAGGCGAGCAGATATCAATAGTTGTGAAGCTTTTTTGCATTGTGTAGACCAGCTGTAGAAAACAAAAGTTCAACAGGTTAGGATAGATACCCATTTCGGTTTCTAAATCTTAGGAATTGCAAGAATTTGATGATAATAAAGTTTTATGTACTGAAATAGAAGAAAATTAATTTAAAATATAGATTTCTACATTGTTCCGATCTGGATTTTTTTTTTTAAATTTATATTTTAGCTATGGAAAATACAGTATATTTTTATGTTAAGAGTAATCGAGGATTTTCGAAATCTATGTTTTAAAAATTAAAAATTGAATAAGCATTTCGATATGTTTATAACTAAAGCACAGCGAATTAAAATATAATTGCAATTACTTATATTTGTAGCGTTAAAACCTTGCGACTCTATTTCCCACACCTATTACATACACAGGGTATTTTGTAAATCAACACCGCCAAAGCCTGGCGGAGGCAATTTGTTGTTGTCAAAAATAGTTAAATAATGGCCTAGACCATTCATTAATGGCCTATAGAATCCCTTGTGTCCATCTTGATGGGAAGAAACGTTCCCCCACCGTTTGGTTGGGACAAGCGCAGAAGAGCGGTACTCTTGACCCAAGGCAATTGGTGTACATTTTATTCTCTGTAACATGTTAAATTTTACATGATGAAAGTGAGCGAATGGTCGGTCTGGAAATAGCAGCACCTTTTGAGGTTCAAAATTACTTTAAATATAAAATGTTAGAATGTTTTTACATAAAAATGAGGAAATCCGCAATTTTTTATTCGAAACTCAAAGAAGGGGGCACACGTTAATAGGGGCACGTGTTAATATTCATGGATTGACATAAAAATTTTGCAAGGATCATTTGTTTGTACAATGGAACAAATTGAGGGGGCGTATATATATATATATATATATATATATATATATATATATATATATATTCCAAAGAAAAAATAATAGAACCAATCTCTTAATTGTGCGACTTTAATTAGAGGAGATATTGATTAAAACGTTAATTAATACAACGTTATTCAGGAATTTTTATTTCTTTCCTGTTGCCATTTTGCATATGGGTGAGCGAGTAAAATTCTAATAAATGTTTTAAAAGATATTTTTTTGGCTGCTGTCCAAATCTTAAAACAACGTTTCCATCTAGAATTTAATTTTAAATTAGTTTAAAATTGGTTACTCTATTCAGACATAGCTTTTATTTTATCGTCTGGCCTTTTTTATTTCTACATTCAACGTTCTCAACTCTTTTCATCATATTATAGTTGTTTCTTTAGCTATGCTCATTTATTGTAGTGTAAGTTTATCATCCACCGGCCTCATATTTTGGTACATTTAGGATGTATGACTAATTATGTTTATTTTGTTGAACATTTTCCCGTCACATAGTTGAGTTTTCGAATTGTAATAACTCTCTTTTTCCTTTCTGTTTCTATTTTTGAAATGCAGTTTGTATCGTTAAAAGAACATGTTAAATTAAGATTGTTTGGATTTCTTTAAGTGAAACAGAGTGGAACGAAAAAGATTGTTTTTAAGGATTTTAACTAAAGCTAAATTGGAATCTGATGACCTGGTATTAAATTAATGCTTATTGGTGTTTATTAATACTTACTGCTTTAATTTCACGTAATCAAATACACAGTATGTGTCATTTTATGTAAAAAGGTGATTGTAATTGTACATAGCTGTTTCACATATAGTCTATCAGATGTAATTCATTTTTACGTGAGCACAGATTATAGTTGATAATGCATACATTTTCATCTTTTGTGCTAATTGAAAATGCTCATAACTTGTATCATTGATAACTATGATTAACGTTAAAGAGATTTTTGCCAAAAATATGCTCTACTGGTGTTTTGCAAACTTTGCATTACGCGTATTTATTTACTCCTTAACGCTTTAGAAACTGATGTCAGAGTAATACAAAAACATCAACTGGACATATCTTTCATTTTTTAAATAGCCCGTGCAACGCCGGGCACGCAGCTAGTTTTAAAATTTAAAATTGAAATATTCGCATCACTTGTTCGTTGTTAATGCAGATACTCTAGTTTTTATATGATTAACTGCTCTTTTAATTTAAAACTAATATTTTTTAACGAAGCAATTACATGAAGATATTCATAACTTTTATTTTTAAGCATCGTCGTCATCCTCATTGGGTAATCATTAATCGAAGATATTTGCTTAACCGCGACTTATCGCTTAACTAACCTTTAACAAAAGGTTAGTTTTGATTAATATGTTTCTCGTTTTATGAAAGATACCGCAATATATTTATACAACCATCTTTCACATTAAAAGTTTATTTACTAGAAAGAAAGGATGACTTTTTATTTATAAGTCATAATTTAAGTCTTTTTATTTTTGCGAGTTGCTTTAAAAATTCCAGTCGAGGATATATTGAAAAAAAAGTCTAGGGTGTCAGGTCTTTGAAAAGATTTCGACATGTGCTTCTAACGCGCTATCGCAAGATATTATTTTCCATTGATGGCACCAAATGGATGCCATTACCAATGAAAAACTACACTTTTGGATGACCCTTTACACTACTTGAGAATTCTTTCACTTTTCTTTGGCGATTTCTTACTTCGTCATCAAGTTTCTTAGAGGAATCTAATCTCAAGGTGGAAGAAAGTGTGATTCTGAATTGACGTCATGTTCAGATTAGAACGAAGGGGGGGGGGAAAATCATGAAATAATACA
Organism: Uloborus diversus; assembly: GCF_026930045.1. Taxonomy (NCBI): domain Eukaryota; kingdom Metazoa; phylum Arthropoda; class Arachnida; order Araneae; family Uloboridae; genus Uloborus; species Uloborus diversus. The sequence continues at coordinate 73,642,080 of NC_072732.1, read as the reverse complement.
AACTTCGAAACATTGTTTACTGGGATCATCATGTCTTATATTAAATTTGATATCAAAAAAGTTTTTTTTTTGTCATAAAAGTGATTTTGTGAGCTCATAAAATAATTTCATATATTTGGCAATATTTTTTGTTTCTGAAAATTTGTAATTATCCTTTTCAGTTTTACTAAATGTTTTTCTCTTTCTTTAAATGTGCTCGAACTCTTTTCAATATTTATTACTTCAAGGAAAATAAAGTTAACCTACTTAATTTTTATGGGAGTTGAATGTCATTTTTGTTACGTTAGATGTTTAAATTATTTGTGCCCATACTTAAATAAACATTATTATAAATATATTTGTAAACGTTATCTCTGTTGATGTAAACTTTATAAATTTCTTTTCATATTTTTTTAAAATGTTTTCTTTCTAATGGCGCTGCGTTAGAGTCGCAACCTTTTCTCGACCTTGTGCGATCCCCCAATATAGCATTGATTCTTTCACGTAACACCATTGTCAGCAGATGCTTTTACCACGAGAATTTTGATACCCAGTAGCACCTCCTCCACTAGATGGAAATTCCTGGGCTTTCTTCTATGCGAAACTGCACTAAGAATTGAGTGTTGCCAAAAGCAATCCAAGCAAAACGAGATCTTGAAGGAACTTTTACATGCCGCGTAATCATGCGACCTGCACGCTATGGATTTTTTGTCTTTTGTATTTAGTATTTTTTAAAGTATAATAACGGAATTTTTAGTAACCTTTAAGATGTCTGATTTTTGCAGAAATCCAATTTGACCTTTTAGTGATAAATGGTGTAGGGGAGATCGGGGTTAGTTGTTACACAGGGTAAGTTGCAAAATTTAAATGCAGCCGTCAGGAACAACTAACTTTCATTGCAGTAGATGATAGCACTCACCCATCTGCATTCCCTGACAATCACTGGAGTGCTTGCTGTCAGTAGCATGGAGAGTGCTCAAGGAAAACGGTTTTTTGAGTCTGGAAGTAATTTTTCTTTCCGCTGTTATTTTTCTATTTCTGGCGAAGCCGTTGCAGATAAGGAATTTATTTCTATACCATGTGAAAGCATACATTTTTAGGTAAGTGCTAACATATTTAAAGGTTTTGTGCAAAGATATAATACCAGTAATATGTGCCAAGAACTAAAGTGGCGTCGTATGGGGCAAGTTGGTTACAAGTGACAACTTGACCCATGCAAGTTTTAATTTAATATTATGTTTTCTGTTTAAATGTGATATGGCGGGGGACTATAAAAACAAAGCGGATATGGGGAAAACACATGAAGAAACATACTTGGATGTGGCTACATAAGTAATTGCAGGTAGTTCATTACAAAAGGCAGCCGATGAATTTCATGACACTAGAGAGATTCTACAGTAAATTGAAAAATGCTAATGGTGGTAAGTAGTATTTCTGATCTGTGTTATTGCATGATTTAATTTGTATAAAGTACACTAGTTGTATGACGATAGTTAAAATAACAATAGTAATAATTATGATCTCTTTCATTCTATGATTAATTTGTTGTTAATATGTATGGTTAAATAAATAATAATAATTACAACAATGATAGTAATAATAAATAATGCATTATTCGAATGTATAGGTCTTTCTCCAACGCTGCAAGCAGTGCAGAAGTGAAGACAGTTCGAAAGCGGAAACCATAGGTCAACGCCACTTTAACAGATACACCAGTAAAAAATGTTTTGTAAGCCGAAGCTGGGAAACAAAAATGTGTGAAAGGGAAATTTTGAAAAGAAAAGAAATCAACACACAAAAAAGAAAAAAAAGAAAGAAAGAAAAAAAAATGCAAAAAAGGGCTTCCTTCGGATCAAAATGATGAAGACTGGTTTAACATAGAGTGCTCTAAACCGTACTCAGAATATAAAAAAAAAAACAACTAAACGGCTTCAATAACGTAATTGTGAAAAATGGGCACATGACCGATGTGCTAAGTTTTATAAATTAATGCTTGTGAAAATTGTAATTCGCGAACAATGATAATGATGATGAAAGTTTATTAGAATAAGTCATTAATGAAGTAAATTCATAAAGACAAAAAGTTTTAGATTTTTAACGTGGCTAAGAATTTTTAAAATTTAACAGAATAAATCAGAAAATGTGTAAAATTCATTTCATTACTAAAATATAGCTTATGTAGCAACTAACCCCATATACTGTAACAACATGCTACGTGGTGGGATAAGATGTTACAATCTACATCTATTCAAAAAACTTGAAATATTTTGGAGTTGTGGCTTCTAATCATATTTTAAAAAAATATGTTATGAATGTTAAGCAATCTAGATGAATTTCAAAGTTTCACGCGTGTAAATAATTGAAATAGTTTAGCATAAAAAATATTGAAAAAAATTGTAACAACTAACCGCGGTCTCCCTTACTCAGGTAATTAAAAACGAACACTAATAAAGAACATTTTTCTCATCGGGTATAAAATAAGCAACCGAAATAGCTCAATGCTAAGAAAAACCACATAATCTATTTCATTAAAAAAGGTTTGAGGGTCAAGACTAATGTACTCTCTTTTTGTACATCAAATGAGGCAGTGAGAAGCAAAGTAATGTAATGATTATAAAATACATGCTAAGAAAAAGCGAAATTAAAAATTTGGAGATTACCAGTACAATTATTGTTGGTGAATCTTTGGTCTGTCTTGGAGTAAGAGATAGTACTAGTATCCCTGGTAGATTCTGCTATAAAGAATGACTTAGGCAAAAAATCAATGAACGCCTACTTAAAAAACTATATTTAAACGACTTTCACTCAAAACTTGGAGATATCCACTTACATCCCTTTGCTCCTCCCTGCCTCAAATATGAATCATAATCTTGATTGTTGGTTATTTTTTACACTCATGAATCAAAATTTTAATTCTTGGCATAAGATATAAAAATTTCATAAACTTCAAAAATTTCATCAATAAGTTAAATAAACATATTATCTTTTTTTTAAAAATGCACAAAATCCTTGTTCAATTGTTGTAAAGTGTTGCTGTTCTTTTAAACTTAAACTAATTTTACTTCAATTTCCTGAATTTTTTAAAATACGCTCATCTTCCTAACAATGCTTACAAAGTGGCACCATTGCAGAGAATGCATCAATACTCTATTATAAGGAGACAAGAATATATGAATCAGGGAGAAGCGAAGGGATGCAAGTGGCAAAATTAAAAATTTGTAGATAGCCAGTACAAATGATAGGAGAACCTCTCTTCTGTCTTGGGGCAAGAGATGGTACTTGTAGCCCTGGTAGCTTCAGCTATACAGCATGTTTAAGAAAAAAAAAATCAATGAAAGCCTACCTAGAATGTTATCTTTAAACGCTTGTTACTAAAAACTTCAAAATGTCCACATACATCCTTTTGCTTCTCACTGCCTCATATGATGTATGACGTTTAAGTGCTTGAAAGTGTTTTAAAGGTAACGAACTAGGGAAATGAGGAGATAAATTAAACGCATATTTTGAAGTATTTTTGGCATGTGCACTAGATTTGAATATGTTCTAATATAAGTTAAAATATGGAGTGGTTCTGAAAATTCGAACCATTAATGCTGACGTACCTTAATCACTTGTTAGTCATATTTACAAAATTACTTCACCCAGGAAAGATTATTAAACTACTAAGCTTCAGATTTTAATTTTTTTAAAAGTATTTTAACGATATTATTATAGCTTAGATTAGAGAGATATTATTATAGCGATAGATAGGAATCGTTTGGAAAATATATTATCAGAAGGTAAAGTGTAAAATTAAGAAAATAATCTGACATATCACTCCGTTGATAGAAAAGTGACATAATTCATAAATTGCCATTTTGGAGTTATGATAATGAAAAGTCAACCTAAAGAATTTTCATGAAAGTTTTTTTTTTCAAAAATACATTATGATTGAAAGTATAACAGTTTTAAATTACTCTTACCGACAAAATGCTATTTTTAAGTGTGTCACTTTTCTATCAACTACAACGGCTCGATATGTTCAATGAAAACTAAACAACATTTTTTGGAAATTTAACAGAACAGAAATTGATTGATTCATGTTTTCTAAAATCCCGTAAATTGAAAAACATTTAATTTTCTCACATGTATACAATACATACATTATTGGGAAATAATTTTAAAGTAGCACATGCATGTTAAATACTATTCAAATAATGAATTTTATTGAAAATAAAAATAAAAAATCTTTTTAAACAAAAGCAGTTTACACTGAAGAAAATACAAATTGCAAGGTCTTCAATTCGCAATCTCTATTTCGTTTAAGAAAGAAAAAAAGAAGAAAGCAACAAAGTTTTAAAGTAAAAGTCATTACACGTCTTAAGAAGTAACCTTCCTTTTTCTGTGTAACATTAAACACAAATATTTGCCAATAAATGTTATTCGAGCGTAAACTCTTCACAGCTGGTCGTTCTTCACTATTTCTTCTTATAAAAACTGCAATAATTTCTCGAGTAAATAAGTGTTATTGCGATTAAAAATTTTTCATTTAGTAGGATTCAAAATTTTACTGTAATGCATTTGTAAAAATTACACTTTTTAATATGTATCTTAATTTTTACCGTATAAATTTAATGACTTTTTGAAGAAGTAGGAAACTGAAAACTACCATGCCATATCAAGTATATCTGCAGTTTTATTTATAGTTAAGCGACGTTTGCTCATAGAAATGATTGTCTAAAAATATAAATTATATAAACTAAGACATTATGTTATTTTGTTTATTCCGAGAGCGTTTTAGCTCTCAGTAAATTTACATGCAAAAGTATTCTTTCCGCCGAAGGTTTTTCAGACGTAGCAGACCGTTCGCAGACGTTTGCTTGGAATAATGACCATCTCAAATGTTTACAAGTTTAGTGCAAAAAAATTAGTTTTGTACAGTGTATTTATTTTTGACAATGTTTAAAGAAAACAACATAAAACTTTATTGAAATGTTTAAAAGCATTTGATTTATTCAAAACTCATGCAAAATAAAAAAGGCCGAAGCATCTTGTAAGACTAACAAAATAAGTTACTTTTGAACCTTAATGTATGCTCATTTAATGTTAGAAGAACTTTTAGTTCAGTTTGTATTTCTTATTTTAAGTTCCTGAATGAAAAAACTAAATAGCTGTATTCCATTTTTATTTTTGAAATATGAAGTGTGGTAAGTATTTTAATTGCAATTACAAGAAATGATGATATTTTAATTGAATCGATTATTGCAGGAAGAGCATAAGTCATATTTTTTTTCAAAATTGAGTTAGCTGTGGTTTTCTTATATTCGTATGTTGAGACATCGACTGGTATAACAGGGAAGTCAATTTTTATACAACAAAACATTTTATTTTGGGATCACATTTTTCGTTTAGTGCAGAAAGGGCATAAGCCCCGGACTTATGCTCTTTCTGCACTAAATGCGAAAGAAGAAATAATCTGACATATCACTCCGTTGATAGAAAAGTGAAATAATTCAAAAAATGCCATTTTAGAGTTATGATAATAAGAAGTCAACCCAAAGACTTTTCATTAAAGTTTTTTTTTCAAGAATACATTATAATTGAAAGTATAACAGGAAAAAAATATTTTAATCATTTTCGCTGTCCTGTCCTGATTAATACGCAAACACGCTTACAAAACCTTTTAAATTACTCTTTCCGACAAAATGTTATTTTTAAATGTGTCACTTTTCTATCAACGGAGCCATATGTTCAATGAAAACTAAGCAACATTTTTTGGAAATTTAGCAGAACAGAAATTGATTAATTCATGTTTTCTAAAATCTCTTAAATGAAAAAAAATTGAATTATCTCACATGCATACAATACACACAGTATTGGAAAACAACTTTAATGTAACACATGCATGTTAAATACTATTCAAATAATGAATTTGATTGAAAGTATAACAGGCAAGATCACAGAAGAATTAGGTTTTTTTGGCGTAATGAAGTAAAAGCAAATAACTCATTTGATCTAGCATATTTTTCGTAATGGTAGGTTCGTCAATTCGGAGGTTAGAGGGGGGGATAAGAAACGACGTAATCGGAATAAAATTCGCTAATTTCTTAGAGGTTTTCTTAACGTGAATCTATTAACTGTGAAGAAACTGTATGCTTTTAGTGAGAAATACGCTGATCAAAATAAGAACAACACTACACGAGACTTTTTCTAGAAATAATATCGAAGACATTTAACAAGATTGCTGATGACTTTCCTCTGAGAGGACATTCGTTTGTCCTTTGCGACCGGGATTTTGGGACAGTAAAGCCAATGTTATGACAGATTTTAATCATGTGAAATCAAATCTCTTATAAGTGAAATCTCGAAATTACATCAAGATTCATCGTCAAATCTGATGAAAACAATGAAAAAGTAACTGCTAAAACAGATGTCCTTCATTTTTTAAGAGGACGTATCTTTCAAATTGAAATGTCGGATAAAAATTCTTCTGGGTGACAAATGTTTTCAATGAGCAACATTCATGATGTTTAAATGTTTGATAGAACATCAAAGGAACAGTTTCAGGATAGCATTTTATAGACAGTTTTCAGGAGAATATGGAAAAGTAACGCTTGTCGGCTGAAGTACCTTTGCCAATATTAAGTATACAGGGAAAATTTTCATATTGTTGGAAGAAATAAAAAAATATATCAAGCTGATTATTCAGTGCAATGTTAACCATATTCATACTAATATGTACATCGAACTTAATAAACAAAACTAGACAAGAGAAGGACAGAAAGAAAGATTTCCACGGAGGATGTATTTGATTAATTATGAATATGAATAAAATTTTATACACATGCAAAACTTTTGCTTTCTGTCTCAGTTTGATAGTTTTTGTAGTTTGTTTTGTTTTTTATTTTTACACCAGACTTTATTATTTCACTAAAACAAGACGAGAGAAAAATGAAAATATACGATGTTTTTTCTGTCACTTTGTTATATTATTATTCATTATCATAAATCAATTTGAAACAAATCTGTTTCACTTTATTTACATTTTCATCACTCTAAACTAGTCTTTCGGGATATTTATTTCAGAAAAGACATGAATCCAAAAAAAAAAAAAAAAAATCAATTAATTTCAGTGACGAAATGGAACGTAATTTAAGGTGAGGTAATGATCCTACTTAGGGCTAGCTTCGTCATAAAAAGTTTCGGAGAATATAGTTCATTTCTGAATGAAATAATCACTTTTTATTGATTCCTGAAAATTTGCAATAGTTAGACTTATGTTCTTTTTGAAATAATTGATTCAATTTTCGTTTTTCATTAAATAAAACTACAGTCATGAACATTCATAGATAAGACAATACGTTTTTAAAAAAGTACACAGTACGTAACAGAATCTAGTTTTTTTTTTTTTTTTTTTTTTAAATCTTTCGTGACTTTAAAACTCTAAAATGAAAAAAAAAAAAAAAAACATAGTTTAATGCCCCGCTTTAATTTCGCGAGGAGAATTTGTTCCAGGATCCTTTCGGGACCTATTTGGAGTGTTTAATATATGTTTTTCGGGGAATAAGCTGTGCACCTACATAAACTTAGAAGATAGATGCTTAAGAATAAAATATATTTTCCCGCATTAATTCTGTCAATATTGAGACACGTAGACATACATTTTGCATCAGTGTTTCCGTATGTGTTTTTTTTTTTTTATTTTAAGTTTAGATTGTATAAATTTTTTTATTTAAGTTATCCTAAGAGACTTCCATTGTCTAATATCATTTTTAATTCTTCATTATAACTAATATTAACGTTAAAGTCAAGTATTAGTATTCAATTGATAACCAAAACTTGCTTGTTTTCACTCAAGCACATATAAAGTCAGCAATGAGCAAGTTTAACCAATACTCTAGCCAACGTTATTAAAAACCAGAACAAAAAAGTCATTCACTTTGAAAATATGTTACGTAAATATTAAATATACAGACATGCACATTGGCAAATGGCGGAGTGAAAAAGAAAACATTTTGTTTTTAAGTACTGCCCGTGAAAAATTATAAATGGGTAAATAAATCGACTGTAGTGGTAGCGTACTCTTTAAAAGACACACTAGCGCAGCTATCGTTAAACTTTTTTATGCGGGGGAGGGATACCTTTTGGTCGTAAGTCCTTACATGTATATGAACCATTGAAAACATAATCATCATACATAATGAAACTTCATAATGTTTTTTTTCTTCGGAATATGAATAAATATTATGTTTGAGGAAAAATATAAATTTATTGAGAGTGCGCTCTCAATAAATCTGCGGAATGTAAACGTACTTTCCTGCTCTTTTTCTGTTTCGTTTTTACAATTTATTTTCTTAAAAAAGCGATTAACAACCCTAAAATTAAATCAAGATAAATGACGCAGTATTATTTGCTAACTTAAGAGAACCCGATGATCCTTAAGCATCCTGATAAAATCTCTGTTAATGCTTCCCTAAATAGATAAAGGCTTTCTGAAAAGATCCAGTTCAATATTTTTGCTTCTTTATTCCTTTATTCAGTTTTAGACGAGCATGAGGCAAACGTGATTGGCTAAGATTTTATGCCCTGCTTAAAAATAATACAGTTGTAAAATAAGCCGTTTTATGAAACATATTAAATACAAAATTATCTACATCTATCAGGGGTCGTAACTTTTAAGCTATATTTTAGGCACTAAGAATCAAATGCATGTAAGTGCTAAAATTAAAAATTTGAATATAACCAGTCCAAATAAGAGCATCTTTACACTTTTGGGGGTAAGAGATGGTACTAGTAGCCCTGGTAGGTGCTGGTATACAGCATGATTTGAAAAAAAAAGCAATCAAAGCCTATCTACAATCTGAACTTTATACAAGCTTTACTCAATTTTTTAAAAGCCCACTTACATCCCGTTGCTTTTCTCTGCTTCTTTTGATAATATGGATCACCATTGTAAACATTTTTACACTGATTCCAAAGCATTGAAAAAAACTAGAAAGATCGATACAACACCATAAACATCTTATGAAAACATCTAATATATAAAAATCTCCTGTCACGGTGTTAGTTATTGAACTCCTTTGAAATGGTTCGACCGATTTTTAGGAAATTTTTTATGTGTATTTGTTAGGTGTATGAGACTATGACATAAAGTATATTTCATATCGTGAGATAGCAGGGTGTCCCTATCCTTTTTTTAATGTTTTAATCATTGTAAAAACTGTTGTTGAAAATCTTTGTAAAATCCTTGCTTAGATTAATTACAAACATTTCATTTGTAGACAAATTGAAGATGGCAACAAAAATTTTTTAAATCTAATACGTAAAAGTTTCATGTCACAGTGTATGTGTTTAAGTTCCTCCCGAACAACTCGACCGATTTTATGAAATTTTTGGTAGGAATGAGAATAGGTAGTAAAATATATTTAATAATGCTAGTTAGTTAATGTGTTCCTATCTGAAATTTGTTTGGCTATCAAATGTCGAAATGACCTCCGGTAAAACAATGAAAAACCTCAGTGATTCAAAATTTTCATGTGTTGCCATCCTCTATTTGTTAACAAAACAAATGTTTGTAATTAGTTTAAGCTAGGTTTTTACAACTTGAAACAAACTAATCTTTTCTCATTTCGCTAGTTCTCGAGCATCTTTTGACATTGCAGCAATTTTATTGTATGGCGGTAGAACTGTTCATGCAGCATTTAGAATGGCATAGCATTTAATAATTCAAAACCAGACGCAGTGTGCAACAGAAGAAAACAATCGTCCATGGCCACAGTACTGAAAGAATGCAAAATTATCACTTGAGATAAATGCACTATAGCACAAAATCATTCTCTAGAAGAACACAGAACAGAACACTGAACGATATAAAAATTAGCTACAAACTATTCGGTGGCACTCTTTTACTCAGGTGTCGTTCAGGTGATTTCAGACAAATACTTCCCTTCATTCCACGTTGAACGTACCCTGACCGGATCAACGCTTGCTTGTAATCATTGCAACAATATCATAACGCGGAAAAGTCCTGCTAAGAATAAACATGTGTGTCTAAATGCTACAAGATCTAAAAGTTGCTGTCTATGAAAATACTGGATGCATAAAATTGGCCACTAATTTCTGCACTAATCGTTGATTCTCAAAATGCTCTCATTGACAGCGTATTTCCCAATGTACGAACACAATACATTAATAAGAAGTGGCTGGCAGAAGAACCATTTTAACAGCAAAAAAAGTCGAAGATTTAAACTTCAAGATACAGAAGTCATTGCCCGGCGACTTGGTACCATACAAATTGATCGATACAGTTTGCAAAACTAACGAAGCTGTAAATTATACAACAGAGTTTTAACTCACTGAATTTATCAAGCATGTTCCGGAACTTTCTCCGACTATAAGTTGAATCTCCGGTTATTTTACCTAGAAATTTAAACCTACCACGGCTGTGCAAGGGCACGTGGTTGGTTACTTTAAAAATGATGAAAAACGTTATCGATGCCACAATTTTGAATGATGAGTTACAAACCAAAAATATATTATTTAAATTTTTGGTTTTCTGAAAACAAAAAAGCATATGTTATGCTAAAAATGTTGACTATCCCCAATGAATTTTCTCTCAACAGCAGTTGTTTAAATCCTCTTTCTCAAAAGTCTATTTCTATGTTTGTTTCGCGAAAAAGTTCAACTAAAAATATTTTTATGTTTTTATACAACTTTCTGTACATGTTTTTCTAGCTTGAGCGTCAATTTTAGTTAAAATCCAAAGTTTATTTTTTAATATGTTCTCCCAAAATTTTGGTAAATTTTGATATTTATTTAAAAAATTTCAAAAAGAGAAATTCAACAAAAAAAAAAGATTCTGAGTTAGGTATATGGCAATACTTTTTGAATAATAGTTGAACTATATATGTTTTTTTTAGAAAGAGAGGTTGCATGCTGTTACAACCTATCTTATGAACTTAAGAAAACTAAATTTTTTTATAATCTAATAAAATTGTGTTGTTTGATTGTATGTTACATCATGTATCTTTCTCAGATTATCAATGTTCATTTAAATATTAAACTTTTATTCATAGCTGCCATAGATATTTAGTTAAGCAATAGGTATTTGCTCGTATCACACGTAAACATTTTAATAGTTCTGAGACCCTTAAAAAATGAAAAGATTTCTATTCCTTTTTTCATTGAAAGAAAACACTATTTTTAATATCCAAAAAGAACATCGCTTGTTATATCTATGGTAATAACTCGTTGTGCCCACTTTCATTTCAATTCTTTAAGTGACGTGGCGTTGTATAGCCAACATAGTATATACCTATTTGCATACATACACGCACGTGCAAACAAGCTCATTAGCATATTAAAGACAATTTTATTATTTTAAGAAGGTAATATTTTTTAAAGTACTATAGTATACTAAAGTACTCTGCTTCAGTTTCCCACGTATCTTTTAAACTTTTAATTCCAAAGTAACTAATATTGGTGCTTAACATAACCAATTACGTATTTAAACCCTGATTCATAACTGAGTAGATTATAATACTATGTTATTCTATGTAGAATATAGTCACAAAGAAGCAGTTTTAGCCTTTCTTCATATTTTTCAGCAAATAATACTTTACGTTCTTTCAAGACGTTTTTGGACAAAAATTTTCAAAAATTATTGCAGTATTTCGTAAAAAGAAAAGAAAAAAGAAAACATTGGTTTTAAATCTACCTCTTTTATTTAAGAGACAAAAAAAATCCCGTAAGAACAAACCCATCAACGTAAGATTTCAATTTTATCGACATGTCACGTCTTAAGGATTTTCATGTCATATGTTTTTCTTTCTTATAGTACTTTATTGATATTTCAATTTATTTTTGGTCTTTAAATCAAGCCTTATCTATTTTTTACTCTTTTCCATTTTGTTGTATTTTTGTTTCAGCTTCAACTTTTCCGATCGAGAAAATGTAACCATTTGATTTTTTGGATGCATTTACGGATGAGATCTTTCATTTAATCGAAAGAGAGCTGGATTTGTTTCATTTCGACTTCTTTTTTTCCTCTAAATTACACAGAACGTCATCATTAGAAGATAAAGATGATTACGCTCTGATGAGTTTAGTTTTTTTCCCTTTAGAATATGTCTCTAGTTCGTATGAAAATGTAAATTTTTATTTAAGTTTTTGAAAATTTTAAATTAAAATAAAATGCATTAGGCTTACAGAGGTGTTAAAATACGATGATGTTGTTATCTAATTTTTCAAACGGTACTGTGCATTGCTGTAAATCATAAAATTCTTCATAGTACTTAGTACTGGTTTAGTTTTTCTCTTACTGCTGTAGAAGTATAGGTCATTTACTCATGTATCTGTAATTCTCTAACCAGTTTCATATCTCTTTCAACAGCCGGAATGTGAAATGGGAATATTAAGAATACATAGTGATAACTGTAGAAGTAATTCCTGGGGGTTAATCCTTCACCTTGTGTTACCCGACTCCTATAGGCATTTTTTCTGCTGTCCACTGCTGTGGTCAACAGCAAGTTCTAAGAATTGACAAAGCTGGTATTTCTTTGAATCGCCGGATCCAAGATGCTCAGCATATAATCAGAAAAATGACTTGAAGATAGTATAACTTTAAATAAGTGTACAGGTCCATGTTGAACGACAGTTTTGTTTTTTTAACTTTTTCTTCAATTTTCATTTTATCAAACCATGCTAAAGCACATTTTTTTAAAGATATAATTTACGGTCATCTACATTTCATTAGTAGTTTAGTGTGAAAAATATACACCCTCGAACTCTATTTGTAGCACGTTAATGAACACTAATGACGGAAAAAACAGGGAGTTTTAGCAGCAATATCGGGTAATATTTTCCTATCGGTATGTATTATATTGGCAATATAAACAAATTTGGCTCGATTGTTTTTTTTTTTGCCAGGTTTTAAACTTCGATTTCTTCCTCCCGAGTGTTTGATAAATAATTACCAGTTAATTTTCCAAAAACAGTTGAATCTTCTTTACTAATAATAAAGCGGAAATCAAAACCAATTTTCAAGAAATTTAGTACAAGTTTAGTTCGTAGCATAGAGGTCAGCACCTCGAAGCGATTTTTCAAAAATTCGGTTTTGCATTTTTTTAATAATTTTATTTTTAACACTATTGGTGGATTTAATTCATCTGCACCTAACGAATTACCATAACATGGACGAATAAATTACAATAACATGGACGAGCAAATTGCAAGATCATGGACGAGCAAATTAACATAGCATATCGGAGAGAAAATCATCATCCATTATTTGTAAATATACATGCGACCAAATGAACTTAGAATTTTCCACTACGGACAAAGTCGTGCACGTACCGCTAGTTATCAGTAATTAAAAAAAAAACTTTTGTCTCTTTCACACTCCGGTGTTTGAAAGGGTTTTGGAACTGGTTAGTGATTTGATAGATGGGGATTTTGGGAAGACGCAGTATTAGGATTTATACTCACGATCATCAATTCCGAAATTGAATCATAAGTCCAACTTCAAACCTTGATTCAAATGTAGAAGCATATTTAAAAGCATATAGTAACTGTATAGATAATTGTATTGTATATATGTTACAACGGAGTGGGTGGAAAGAACGAGCAGGTTAGAGAACACGAATGTAGTCACCTCCTTGGTTGGGTTTGCTTTATAAATGTAATGAAATATAATTGCACTGCCAAGAAAGAGCATCATATTACACATTTATTGCGAACAAAATAAACTGAACTATAAGAGAAAAAATGTTGCAGTTTGCAAAGTTTTAAAAAGACGATTATTGGTATATTCTCGGAAGCTACGGCTTATGCGCGTACTAAAAAGTGTAAAGGAGTGTAAATAACTTTAAAGAAAAATGAAAAGGGTATTAAAGAAGGCATTTGAAAGAGATAAGAACAAATTTTTTTGAATATTTGTGTTCTAATTAAGAATATTTGAAAAAAGGCCGATTTTTTCTTCTTTTTTTTCAACTTAGAAGCTTTTTAAAGAATAAATGTTTATTATTTTTGTAATAATCTTTCCCACATTTGAGATCCTAATGCACAACTTGTTTTTGTTGTTATAAATTGATTATCGAAAATATCCTATATTTTCTCCACCATAATGGGCACCCCTGAAATTACTGCTATTGATGGCTTTAATTGCTTCATATTTGATCTCCCCCTCCTTTAGCGCAAAGTCTTAGATATTTCTCCTATGTCCTAAAAGGACTATCACTGAAGTTTATGTTTATAATCTTTGAAGTTAATAGTGGTGAACCAAGTAGATGAATGGTGTTCAGTTATGTGTAAGATTTCCTCTATCCGCGTAACTGAACGTTCTCACCGACTTGCATTTCAATGTCTCATCATGAAATTCACTGTGTAATCTAGTGCAGATTTGATATCTGCCATAATGGGGTTGTTTCCTTCAGTCGAAAGTACTACTTTTAGTCACTGAAATTTATTGAATAAGCATAAAAAAATAAATAAATAAATAAATAAAATAATAATATGAACCCAGAAAAAACTTTAATTTTCCCAACAGTTCTTTTTTAATTATTATTATTTATTTTTTTTAATGTCCGATTTTTCAAACAAGGCGTGGTCTTGTTGCGCTCACTACAACAACATAAGCATATCAGCTCAGCTATCAGATTTTACCAAATTTGAGCAACAAGGAGGGGTCAGATTGTTTTGTGCCAATAAACTGAAGCCAGCGTTTCGAAACAACCTCTGCGGTCTACTCTTAAACAAAGTTTTGTTGAGATGCAAGACAACGCCCGGACTTACACGGCAAATCACGCTACAGAACCTATCAACAGGTTAGGGCTTTCAGACTATGGAAAAGCTTCTCTACAATCCAGATCCCGCTCCCTCAGACTTTTGTCTCTTTGGACCATTCAAGGCCTTTGCGAGTTCGTCGATTTGCCTCAGACGTGGGAAAAAGACGTTACAAAAGACAGTGCAAAAGTGTCTTCATGACTAACCGAAAACCTTCTACCAGGAAGGCAAAGGGAAGCTTGTAGCTCACAGGACCGAGTGTATTGCTGAAAGTAGAGACGATATTTGAAATAATGTATCTGTTGTACACCTGTCTTAGTTTAACGAAGTTGCAGAACGAAAAGTAAGAAATGTTTGACTTATCCTCTCACATAAAAGGGCATTAAGCGTAACTTTCTTTATATCGCTTAATCCTAGACTCAAATGCAAGCTGTAAAAAAAAACATGCAGTGTTTGACATCAATTATGAAGGTCTACTAAATATGTTCTACCAAACGTGTAAAAATAAAAGTAAGGTATTATGTATTGTATACATTTATAATCTGGTATAGATGTTATTTAGTATTTTTAATTCTACATTAAAGAAAAATTTATCTACTTAATGCGTAACATCTATAACCAAAATTAAAAAAAAAAGTCTTGAGTATTTTCTTGGATTACAATTTTATTAAAAGGGATTACAACCATAATTATAGTGGCGCATGTGTTTTATGGCATTTTGTACTTTCTTCAAAAAACATGCAAGAAAAATATATTTTCTGAATTTATCTCAATACTAATGCGGTTATTTTCTGTCACTGTCTGTACGTTGTCAACTCTGGCTGCAATATGACACAAAAACTCTTTATTTTAAAACTAATGCTAAAACAAAAAAGATCAGGTATAAAAAATTTGGTTTCATTAATTTATATTATATATATATATATATATATATATATATATATATATATATGTGTGTGTGTATATATATG
>NC_072732.1:73460106-73626270 GCF_026930045.1 Uloborus diversus | reverse complement strand
TGTATGTATATATATATATGTGTATATATATATGTCAATTTTTTAGTCTCGCTTCTCTTGGCGAACACCAAATTGGGGCATTCACGGCAATAATGCAAGTGTTATAATATACTGTAAGTAATGCATTCAATTTTGGAAAACATTCACTCATTTATACACCCCTACCCCTTTCCTACACACACACACAACCAAATTAAATGAAACTGACAACCACTGGTTTCATTTATGAACGAGCACTGAATTCAAAAGGGAGAGCTTGCAGGCACTAAAAATAGATTTAATTACCGATCAAAAATGTTATTTCAGAAGCAATCAAGTGAAATACAGTAAGAGAAGTATTTCACAACGTTACAATGTTATTGTTGTTGTACTGTTTGTTGAACTAATTAGCTTAAGAAAAATCAACAATTGAACTCTTAAAAGGTTGATCATTGATGCTTGTACCATATGAAGGCAGAATATATAAGTTTTACTTATGTATATAATTTAAATATTTTCACACCACAAATAACACATTTAATTCGAAAGAAATGAACGAAATTCCGAAAATATTAAGTTATTTGGAGTAAAATAAAATCGCTTTAAAGTTTTTCAGAGATATGATAAAAATTGAGGAATAGGGAAAAACCTGTAAGAAAGATGTTTTTTTCTTCACGCGAAACAGTGAACTTGTGTACGTGAGCAGGAGGTATAAAGATAAGCTTCCAACATTTCAAATTTAAATGCCTATCATTTGAAATATTTACTTTGCCTTAGGTCATAAAAAAGGATGGGTTTCTGCTTGTGTTCATATATCACGTATTTTCGATAAACGGTTGTTTTCAAAGCGGGTTTTATATTTGCTTTTCCGTATAATCGATTTTGTGGGTCCTCCAAGCTTTCCGACACCTACATAGCAGGGTTATGTTTATTTATTTATTTTTTGTTTGGAAACAGGAAAAAAATATTAGCGTTATTTTTTTTTCTTTCTGTCAGCATGTGATAAATAAATATATATTTAAACATATTATTTAATACAGTTAACTCTCATTAGTCTGATTTTTTTTTAAAACCGCACTTCGCTTTATTCGACAGCCATCATTCATTTTGGCAGACAGTATAAATAGAAGATTCAAAAAAAAAAAGAAAAAAAGAGAAAAAGAAAAGAAAAGAAAAAGAAAAAAAATACATTTGCGTTATTTTTTTTTTCTTTTTGCCAGCATGTGATAAATAAATATATATTTAAACATATTAATACAGTAAATCCTCGTTAATCTGAATACTTTTTTTTCTGTACTTCGCTTTATTTGACAGCTCTTCTTATTTGCATACTGTATAAATAGAAGCTTAGTTAACGCAATATAGTATTTTTATCGGCATAGTAAATACTAAGTATGCTCTACTGAATTTAATACTATAGTTAATTTCCTGTTTTGCAGTTTTATATTTATTTCTCTTGAGCTAAAATACAATTTTTACCGTGTGCAAAAATTTGTTAATGTACCTTGGCTCAATTCATGTTGTTTCGTTTAATTGGTAGTGACACTAAATCAGATGACGACTTGGATCCCTTATTGGTTGGGATTAATGATGATCTATATTATAAAAAATGTTTTTTCATTCATTCTATAGGTAAGGGATTTGTTTCAATTCAAGTTATAAAGATGACGATAACGTTTTTTTTTTATTTTTTATTTTTTTTAATCATCTTATACTTTATTGAAGGTTCTATTGGATCATTCCACGGAAAACGGTAATTTTGTCCCGCACATGACACCTTATATATTTCATTAAAAGTAATAATTTAAAATATTAAAGACTAATTTTTTTTTCTGCTGAACAAATTAAACTTCTTTATGATTTCTTAAGCAAAAACTTCTTTGAGCAGTTTTTAATGAAATATATGAATTTTTTGTGGGCTTTTTTGTGGGGGTTGACTTTTTTTGTGGAGCGGCACTATTTTGTTTTTTACTGCTCCACTTTCAATACAAAGCATGAAAGACAATTTTATGTAACTAAAAACAGAGCAAACAGGTAACTAAAAATTCAAAACTGTATTATGTAATTCAGGACAAAACCTCGAACTCGCGTATAATGAACAAACTCGGATTTTACTGAAATCATTGACTGTTACGATGCTTAATCTGCGGGCATAACTCTTTTTTTTCCAGCTAATCCCACTTAAAGCGAGATTCTTCGTGATTCAGAGAATGTTTCTTTGTCATTCTTCGTGATTCAGAAATTTTCTATTGACTTCTGTTCATCCTATACTTTCTTGGGAAAACTCCTTTAAGTCAATTTCGCAATAGTTAATCAAAAGTTACTGAGTAGTATAAATCTTAAGAACAAGTGCTGAGGCCCCAATTCTAATCTCCAGTAGAGAAGTATTCAAAAACCATATATTTGTTTACGTCACTATTGTTAGTTATTTGATACTGACTTCCAGGGATTTTGTAGGTAAAAACCACTATGAAGTACACCGTAACTCTCTAGGGGCTACTCCAAGGAAAAAAAGCGTTAAAAATCCTTTCTATTCCTATAAAACTCATGTATAGACTTCGTTGAATTTTCCCCTGACAGGTAGTGGTACTAGGCAGAAGCTGGTGCATTAAACAAGGTATCTGCTATTCCTGCCTTTTTCTGCTTGAGGTTATGATTTCAAGTTGTTTAAACAAATTTCTTTAATGTCTGCAAACTTCTTCATGTAAGTTCGTGGAAACATCTGATATCATCAAAGTAAAGATAGTTTTATGTTTATATTCAGTAAATTACCGGCCCATTAGCCAGGGCTACAGCAGAAATACGTGAAATACACCGCCAGCTCAGTCATTTCCAGCCAGGACTGCTACCAGTTTGTTTCGCACTCTTGGCTTCAATAAGGGGTGTTTTCCATCTCCTGCTCAGTCACTTTCCTATGCCGGGTTGATGAGTGCTAATAAGCACGAAACTGCAGTCCTGGTTGGAAATGACTGAGCTGGCGGTGTATTTCACGTAGTTTTATGTTTGCTTTTTATTTTTAAGCATTTTTTGACAGAATCCGCTACAGAGAAACCCCAAGCACTACCTGGCAGTTCGATAGTGGTTCTGTGTTCCTAGTGCTAACATGTGTCCTTATAACATCTCAAACTTAGACAAAAAGAAGCAGTACTACAATCAGCTAAGAACCTATTTATGAACACTATTTAATACTTTATGTAGTAGTTTAGTTGTACTTCATATTTATGTTAAGGTTATTATTTAAATTTTTCACAATAACAACATATCTCCTTACATACAAATTAAGATCTACTTTTGCCCAGCATAAAAACTTGAAAAAGTTCATCAGAGAGATTTGGAAAATAAAAGAAAAGCTAAGAGGTGACATGACACTTGAATTTTGAAACTTAATATTCTGTCACTTGTCATATATCATTCTCTTCAGAAATAAATGAACTTCTTGAATATTAACCTGTTTTTCCAAAATAGTTTGATGGCTTCTTGAAAATCAAGTGCAAAATTTTCTCTTTGTATTTTTACACAGCAAAAAATTTCTTTTTTGTTACATGTTGTAATTTTAATATACTTGTTATCAGCATATAATATTTAAGTTAACTTTTATCTTTCGAATGTCTTTTTGGTAAACAATTTAAATTTTTTTTTTTCAACCATGAAATAGGTCTATTACTAAGGTTAGAATTTGATGTCCTTCCGTTACCAAAATACTACATCTCAGTTAGTTCACTTAAAGAAGCTGTTGGTTATAGAAATTAATGTTTTTTTTATGCAAAGCAAAATTATTCCTCTCGTCAAGGAGGCATAATTATAGTTTAAAAGGGTACTTATTTTTTATGGTTTTTATTGGTAATGAAATTACAAAAAAAAATACGGTGACGGAAGGACATTTAACTACTAGCTGATACAGGGTAAAATTTTAGAATGCTAATATAAAACAAACTATTGTTTAAAGTTAGTAGTCACATTTAAAACATACATACGTAATATTCGTATAAAAATTATGTGTGCTTTTATTTAAAAAATTAAATTTCATTTATTTTTTAAAAATCTTTTTTGTGATTTTATTTTTTCTATTGTAAGTAATGAAAATCATGAAAGCTACACTTAAAAACTCCTAAACATAAGAAAATCATTTTGTATGATATGTTTGTAGTATGACAAGCCAATTCAAGCGAAACATATGCTTAAAAACGTAAAATTTATATTGGAACAATACAATATTTTGAAACCGCTTTCAGATTAGTTGCCACAAGTCACAGGAAAGGACTGTTGAGAGCATTGATTTAACCGTTAAACGCACTGCGAAGAGATCAGTATATTCATAAATCAACTTTCAAAATGATGAAGAAAAAAGGAACCAAAAAGATCCGTTCTCATCCTGACACAAAAAGTATGCAAAATAATTGAATCCTGCAACAAGTTAAGTTATTGAATATTGTATGCAATTCAACAAATCGAACGAGATTTCACTTCAAAATGAACAGACTCTCAGTTATAAATAATGTTAAAAATGAAGATACTGCTGAATCAAAAACACCAAATCATAAGAATATGCCAAAGGATTTATTAACGTATGGGCAAGTTTTTTTAGTTGGATGGAAGGAAAAACAATTATCAAACATCAATGTTGGACAGGTACTTCATATAGAAAATAAAGGAATAGGAAAAACTTGTTTGAGAATGCATAATAATGTGGAAATGAGCTTCGTGTTTGTTGAGAAAGAAGTTAAATTGTCTGTATATTATGATTAAATTAGTGAGTATTTAAAAAATTCAGAACTGTAACAGATGGCTCAGGGATGGCTCTTGGATATCATTGTTTCAGACTGCTGTATTACTGAATAAATATTTGTAAGTTGAAATTTTCCAAGTTTAATTGTTTTGAACTTCTTGTCCTTCCGTTACTGTCTTTCCGTTACTCTTAACAAATGTGTAATTTTATGCTTAAAACTATTATTTTTTAAAACTAGAGGTGAAATT
The DNA here is from genome assembly GCF_026930045.1 of Uloborus diversus. NCBI lineage: Eukaryota > Metazoa > Arthropoda > Arachnida > Araneae > Uloboridae > Uloborus > Uloborus diversus. The sequence continues at coordinate 73,621,317 of NC_072732.1, read as the reverse complement.
GTAATGATTGAACACTACCGTATGTGCTCTATTTTTATAGAATTTTTCCTTTTTTAGTTTAGCAGAACTTTTTGGAAGAACATGATAGAGTGAAAATCATGTCGCAAAAATATCCTTCCGTTACCGTTTTTTAAATTTGATTTAAAAAAAAGTTACTTAGAAAAAATTATCGCCTTTGAGTTTTTTAGCAACTTACTATGATGTGTATAAAAGTCTTTGCATCAGTTTTTGAAAAAATAGGTATTTTAATATGCTCACAGACAGAAATGCATCAATGTTTTTTTTTTTTTTTTGTAAGACTGTCCTTCCGTTTTAGCTGGAATTCATCAAGAATAATTTATAAAAGAGAAAAAACACAAGAAATAACCAGAAATTCTCAGCAACGGATAAAGAAAGAGGTTACATATTCAATTCAACTGGGTTAAGATGCATGGTTTTTATTATGGAAGATGATGAGTAATTGAAAATTGTAGCAGGTTTAGTAAAAATGACCCTGTTGCATTTACTTCTTAGAAGTTTTCTTAAATTTGTTGGAATGCTGACGGCATTTCGTTGTTAAAGATGGGAATGGGTTCACGTTTCCAGAGATATCTGTTGATGTAAAAGGCGAAGGATCAAATTTTGAGAGCATGGAAAGCACCAGCAACTTTGAAAGTGGCCGACATTTCAGAATCTTTTTTTTTTTTTTTTACGAATGGTGTTCTGTTAATATATTTATTTAATCTCACAAACTAATGAAAAGATGACTGTCAGAAAGTTCTAAGATAATAACTATTTTGGCACACATTAAAAGAGATGCGTGAACACACGTCGTATGAATACACGTCATCTTTTAACGCTAGTTACTTCTACAACATTTTAAATAAGGAAAACCATTTTAGGTCAAAGTAACCCAAACGCAAGAGTAGCATTGATCCCATTAAAAGACATATATAAAGGACAATGATTCCTAGAAAAAAAATATCACTTTTCAAAAATTGAATTAGATAACTCTAGGTGTGTGAAAAAAGTTTCCACAGCTTGAGAATACAAAGTTTTCAAAATTATTGAGAAAAGTTCTAAAATGTGGGCCAAAGTATCCCATAAAGTTAAAAAAGAAAAGCTACTATGATAAAAAGAGAAAAAAAAGGTTTTGGTTAAAAAACGGTTAACCTTTTTATTTGGTATTTTTATCACCATTACGACAAAATTCAAATCTTCCTTTTCAATTAAACTGTCAAAAAATACCTTAGTCACAAACAAAAACAGAATAACATTCACAAAGTCAATCTTCTGAAAGATAGGATGTTCATTTTGCCAAATGTCATGATTAATTAAAAAAAACAACTTCATGATAACACCCTAAATGTAACCTTAGTATACTAAATAGCTACCGTGTATTACTTGGTTAATTTAGTCTTTAATGTTGTGCAAATCAACAAACTTTTTCTGGCTTTTGAAAAATGAGAGAAAGGTTAATCAGGACTATATGTAGGGTAAGTTTGGGTAAGAGAAAACATGAGGAAAATGAGAAAAAGTTTACCCAGATGAAAAGAAGAAGGATCTAAAGTTTAACCATTAAAATTCTGTTTTATTTTTCTCAACTGACCCTATACTATTATTCAGTTGAAATAACGTTACTCATATATCTATATATCTCTACTTCTATGAATGTAAAAGTATATAGTACTTAAGTATTCAGTTTAGGAAACGCCATAACGGCGCGCATGGTAAGATAATTTAAACCGAGCTCCCGAGAAAGCAAAAAAATATTCTTTTGAATAACAATTCCCTTAAAAATACTTTTTATGCTTGATGATTCATGGTTTAAGTTTAAAAATCTGAGATTTGAATAGCGCATATGAGTGACTGTATAATATAAGACATTCCTTTTGATGTTCAGCAGAGCGAAAGAAAATTTGATCGCTTGCCAGAAATATCATCAGAGACAGAACACAAAAACGATCTGCTAAACAAGTGGTCTATCTAACATAATGGGCATCCATTTGCTTTAATACTTCTCTTCAAAGCAAAATGATATCAGTTACATCAAAAACATCCGTTGCACATGTTCAAATGTATGTTGTGTGTAAATCCGAAACACTTTTTTTTTCCAGTTTTAAATTGCGAAAGTAGAAATTCATATTTTTGATGATGCAAAAGCCGAATATCGTTCTTTCTTCTGTTTCTAGTGACGTACATGCGCTATAAATAGCTCCTTTATGCAACATATAGGGTAAATATTCTTTCTGAAGAAGCATTTGCTGCTAATTCATAGCATGTACTTTGATATATCAATTTTATCTCGTATCATTATTCGTGATGTTAGATTTAACTTTCTGTTTGGCAACACCATAACTAATTCAGTTAAGCTTGCATTCTTGTAAATAAAAGTTTGTTCGTTTTATCTTGTGTTTGTTAGTGTTCTGTTCATGAAGTATTATTCTGATAGAGTATTTTATTGTACGCAGAAGTGCGTTCTTATTCAACAAGTTAGTATAGTACTAACTTCGCTATAATGAACATATTTTGAGTTCATACCTTTATGCTATAATAACAGTTAATTTATTAATACTTTAATAAATTAGATTTAATTTATGATTGTTATGAACACAACTTAAGAGTCCATCGTTAGCTAAGAAGTTCCCTCAGAACAAATAAAACTTATTTTTATTCGTCCCAAACTCACAGTTGTAACTTTCTTTAATTGTTTACCGCTTCCGTTTAGCTTAAGATCAAACTCAATTCGAAAGTACGGTCTTAGCACAGAAAAGGGGAAGTTTTTGAAATATGTACTAGTCATTAATTTTTTTAACAAGCATAGAATATACGAAACATATTAGATGATCTTAACATAAGAAAAGTAGTAGCTTAATGGTATGATAATTTGCAAGTTTTTTTCTGCTGAATATATTTTTAAAATCTATAAGCAAACATTTAAAAAAAAGTGACAAAAATCTTGAAATTAAGTTGGAATGTTCGTAAGTATTTTTCGAAACCGCATTTAAAAGAAAAAAACCCGATTTGAACGTTTATGCAAGTATTCATAGCAAAGATTACCCTTCAAAGCAGTTTTAAGAATTATTCAAAAATGCCTACCATACAAAATCAAAAATAGTTTGAAAAAAAAACCCCCTTTAATCCAATCAGTATACTCAAACCTGTTTTGTGGAGGATTTTTTTTTTTTTTGTGCGAGCCTTTTTTCGTATGGTGTATGAACATTTCAATCAGATTCGGACTCAATTTACAAAATTAGTCATAAAAACGGACGAAGTTATTTTTAAAACGAAGGATTTTTAATGCATCTTTATGCGGTCCCTATTTACGGCACAAAAACAGGTTTGACTATATTCCTTTTCAAAATATACGTACAATTCTATTAAAATATTGAGAAAGTGTAATTCTTTATTGCAGTTATTCCCGTTACGTTAAAAAGCAGAATATAAGAAATAATCCTATAACAATGACCCAAGGCCAAATGAACTTAGACGAACGAAATGAAATACACTCACCAAATCAGAAGATAGGCGAAAAAAACGAGGACCCGTATGTCAATAAAATCTGTTTAAAAAAAAAATAAATAACAAGTCGATAGCTCTTCTGTAAACCTTCTTAAAACAATTTTCTCTAACTGATAGTAATTTCTGTTAGGTTTAAATTATTATCAATGGCGTCTGTAAAATTCAAATTATAATCCCAATAAAAACACATCCAGTACAAAACTTTAAATTTTAATACTTGATATGCATGAAAAAAAAAACACTAAAAAACGGATCTTTGTTTAAACGTTAATATATAAAGTTTGTGACAATTTTGTTTCCACTCAAAAAGTGCTTAACTCTCATAAGGTTACCAAACAAAGCAAAAAATATAAACATGGAACAAAAATTAAGAACAAAAGTAGAACTATTCCATTTTAATAATCACTTTGCAAATATCGTTTTCATGTCTTTTATGTGTGCAGATTAGGTTTTACATTAATCAAAACGAAACCAACTTAATACCTAGATATTTGAATTTCTATAAGTTATTCTCTTACTTAATACAAAGTTTGAAAAGAGTGTGTGCTTTGGTTTTGTTTTCCTTTTACGAAAGAAAAACAGGTAATGCACAGTTAAAGCAAAAAATTGAAAATTAGATCATTAATACTTTTTATAACAAAAATAATTTTTAATAAATTTCAACGCACCAGTAATAAAACACCCCACAATCCAATTTACTTTGTGTCAATAGATGAATCTCAATGTCTCACCATAGTTAAGTCTAGAGAGAAAAATATGTCCTTTTCTATTTTGTAAAATAAAAGAGCAAAATATATGTTTTGAATCCAGACAACTTAATTCTTCGATGCTAAAAAAAAAAAAAAAAAAAAAAATTTGAATTCTGAAATTTTGAATTCAAATTATGTTTTTCGCAATCGCGAACTGAGACAGGATGCTACTCATTGGAGTTATTGTTTCTAGAAACGGCGCCTGCCCCCCCCCAAGCCTGCCTCTCCTCCTGGGCGGTTACGTGTGCATAGTTGTGTGTGTGCGTAGACCTGTGTGTATGCACGTAGGCGTGTGTGAGTGTATGTGTGTGAAGTCGTGTGTGTGTATGTGTGTGAACGTGCGTGTGTGTAGGACATGGACGCCTCCGACCAGGAGATCGGATAGCTCAAAACCGGAGCAGCCGCGCCGAGCCGCCAGCAGAGGACGGTGGGCGGTGGTGCTGCAAAGGCTTCTGGTCCAAGTTGAAAAAGGCACGGACACCAAAAACGGTCAAATGAGAACAATAAGCAATCGTGATTCCTCAAAAAATCCCTCTGAATTGTTTTTTGTTTTTTTTTCTTTTTTAATTGCACCTAAAGTGACGGCATTAACCATTTACGTATTTTTATTCAAATTTATAAAACGCCTAAATAAATATATACAGTTTTTGAACATACTCCATTATTTTCAATAATATTTGTTCGAAAAATTCCAAACAGAAGTCATTAAAATGTTATTTTTTTAAATGAATTATCTTAAGAAACACTGGAAAAGAAATTCTGGACAAATAATAACTAAATTGGGAATGCTATACTTTAGTCTACTTTCTTCTTTGCGGAAAAAATTAACACAAATATTTTTGAAGCACCAGATTATATCCTTCGCCATATCTCTAGGGGTTTCAATAAGAACACCAAAGAATTACTGAACCAACTCAAGGCTTTCTTGCACTACAATACTTATTTCTAATGCTATTAAATCACATGAAAAGGAGAATTTCTGTCTAAAACTAAACGAGCCTACTTTGCCATATTAAACACTGCCTTTCTAGCATCTGATTGATATTGTCATGATTAGCTATGACTACAAATTACGTCAGCAGTACTAATTTATCTTTTAATTAACATTTCTATGAAAAAAAATGGTTGCTAAATACATATATAAAAACGTAAATGAGCTAGCAAATACGTAATATCACAACACCATTAAGCAATGCAAAATCAGCTTTTTTTTAATTATATTCTGGGTTTCTAATGTTGCAGGTAATAACCCCCCCCCCCCAAAAAAAAACATAAAATCGGTTTAAAAAAACAATAAAGAAGAAAAATAAATGCATTATATCTAAAAAAGAAAAAAAAAACATCGTTTGTAGCTTTTTCATTTATCTAAAAAAAAGCTGCTCAGATTTTGTTTTTCAATCGTTGCGAAAAAATAAAATACATAAAAAAGTAAAAAGCCCTCCTATATAAATAATTCCTTCAAAAATAAAATTGTTTTTCCATTACCAAAATTAAAAAATTAAAGCTTTTAATTGAAAAAAAATCGTATTCACAATCACCATTTGACAGTAAATATATGTGTGGTGGAATAAATTTAATTTTGAGGCAGTCATACTTATCATCAAGACATCCAACAAAAAGTCTTTTCATCCATAAGATCATTTCCATTGCATTGAACAAGACGTTCCTTGTAACGCCGAAACACGTGTCTGCAGTAATCTGCAATTCGTGCTCTTTGACGATCTTGGTTATTATTTTGCTTTTCAGCTCAATGGCAATCTTATACGAGATCTATATTTGTCTTAATTTCTCCCGCAGACACTAATGAATGTCATGTAGATGTCCCCCCCCCCAAAGTGGGAAACAAGTTAGTGGGTTGGCAACTGTAACGTATAGTGGATACAATGTTGTGCGAAAACCCAAGTCAGAGTCTTGTAACAACGACAATCATAAGATTTAATGATTCAAAAAAAAAAAGAAGCTCTAGGTGAAAAAATCATATGCACTTTGTAAATAACAAAAATAAGTCGGCACAAAAAAAAAAAAAAAAAAAAAAAAAAACATTTAATGAAACAAAAGATCTCGCCCATCCTTGATTTCGCGTCACGCAAGCGAGGATACATCCACAAAACCACAAAAGAATCTGCAGAAGAGTTTAGATGAGTAAATAATGAATTTTATTTCCACAAAGATCACCAAAGTCACACTTTTGGCTCATTGGCCGTGCATCGCCTTGCCGGCAATCACAGTGGCGAAACATCGCTCGTATTGTATAATTACATATGTCCACTTTTTAAAAATGCCATCAATTCACAAATGCCGAACACACAGCCCTCACGCACTTTCACTGTGACGCAGGCATAACAGCAGCGTTCCAAGTTCACGGCCAAATTGGAAAAAGCTCGGACCAGACGTTGCTTCGCCGGAAACGGGAACCAAATCTCCGCTAAAGAAATTTCAACAAACCCAACTAACATCTTTTCAGCATGGAGAAATTACATCGAATGCCACTCAAAAGTCAAGAAAAAACGAGCTGATGTGTGCAGCACATAAATTCCTTTTACTCCAATTTTAATGTCATTTTTCTATTATTGGCAATTTTAATGTGATTCAATAGCTTACTTTCTAAATATCACAACCAGTGGCCAAATTGAAACCAGATTTAAAAAGAAAAAAAAAATCGGCCAATTTGTCGCCAAGTTGGCGACAAAACTTGGCGACCAAAAGACTGGTGATATATGGTCAAGTGTCCACCAAATTATAACATCACTTGAGTATACATCAAAATTAACAATAATTCCCCACAAAAGGGGCGAAAGACCCCTTTAGAAACACCCGAATGCAACCAAAAGGGCAGGTGTACAACTGGACCCCACTTGGAGTCTACGTACCAAATTTCAACTTTCTAGGACATACCGTTCTTGAGTTATGCAACATACATACGCACGTACGCAGATCATCCGCACATCCGCACGCACGCAGATCATGCGTACATCCGCACATACGCATATCCGCACATACATACATACGTACATACGGACGTCACGAGAAAAGTCATTGTTATTACCTCGTTGAATGTCAAAATGGATATTTCGGGTGTTTATACGTTCTGAGGCACTTTTCCGCGTGCGGTCGGGTCAAAAAAAAACAAAAAAAACTCAACATTCATTTGGAGATGAGCAAAATGGAAATTAAGGCCGAATTTTGAGTGAAATTTTTTCCGCGATTACAATACTTCCTCTTTTTTTTTTTTTTTTTTTTTTTGTAAAAGGAAGTAAAAAACTTGACATTCCACAAATCCGTTATTGTTAAAAAATAAACGTTAACCGAATGCACAAATCATAGCTCTTAGAGAAGATCGCACCATATTCGGCAAACGAATGATTTAACAGAGACAAATCTCTGAATTTTCTGGCGCCTGATGACGTCATTACTTGCATATTAACTCAGACAGAGCCGGTGGTATGAAACCGCACCTTAGGGGAAAAGACAAAACGCTGGCGCGAATTCGAAAACTGAATGAACCGGAAAGATTCTTATGTGGATTACACCACAGTTAAGTTAATTATTATTTTTTTAATACTCGAAATTTCATTCTTTTCAAGCAAAAAGATAAATATGGGAATGGGTTGTTATAGTTCAGATATTTAAAACAAAAAGTTTGTTCGAATTGGACTGTTTACTCAAAAGCTGTTAAGGAAGCAGCCAGACCGACATACACACAATTCCCCATTTACCAAAAAGCTATTTTCAGAATTATTAATTTCTCAATATTTATTGATTTATTTTTGACGCCTCTTTTTTTTTTTTTTTGTTAAAGGATACTTTAAAGATGCATTAAACGTTCTTTAGAGCCTTTATTCAATTATTTTTTTACAGGTTAAACATGGCGGTGCACAGAGACATTTTTCTTTTTGAATTCGTCAACTGCATAAATCACGCTTTCTAAAACAGTTTACTACCTTTGGTATACTGCATTTAAATTACAATGAATCATTAAAACGAAGTTTTATCATAAAATACGATCAGGGAATTTTGACATGAATGTTTGTTTTAATTTCTGCCACTTTTGCCTATTGATAACACATTGTTTGCTAGATTACGATCGTATAGTAATCAAAAATTGCCAGTTATAATTTTTGATCATTATACGATCGAAATCCAGCAAGTTTTAACTATCCAACATTCAAAAGTAGGTATTAATCTTATTGGCGCAACCCTTTTACTAAAGATAAAATAAAAAGTAACGCGGACATTTGTTATGAGAAAAAACAATGTAAATCAGAAAACACGATTTTTATTTCAGCTTTGGATTTACGATATTTATTATTGTTTTTAAGCAAATTTTGAAGAAACAAACAAACAATCAGACAAAAAATATGTTGTTAGATATACTTAATTCGGTATCAAATATTTGTTGTTTGAAGTGTAATAAGACAATTGAATAAAATGCAGCTTGAGTATGTATTTTACGCTCAAAAATGACTATTTCTTGTTATATCAGTATAACTAAAATAAGTTCTGCGTAATGTGAATAAAAATTAGACTAAAATAGCTTTGTGCGAAATCATAGTGTTGTAGAAAGAAGAAATCCATAATTGTGTTTAATAAGCATTTAATGATAGTAATTATTATTTTTGTTTTGTTTTCAATTCAGTTTTTATTGGTTTCCTTTTTTGTTTTCATTTTCCTTGAGCATTATATATCAGGATTTTTTTTCCTCAAGTGAAAAAACAAATATGTTTTGTGACATTTTTTTTACTTTCATTTATACAGAATTCGAAAAAAAAAGGAGAAAATTTGCTTAATATCAATCATAAACCTTTAAAATTTCGAGCAATATATCGAATAGTTTTATTTAACACCAATAGATGGCAGAACCATTACAGCAATTAGTCAAATGAGATGAAAATGAAGATTGATTGGCCAAGAAGCAAAAAGTGCATAACTGGGACTTTTTAAAAGACGTTAAATTTTGATCTTACTTTTTTTCTAAGTTTTGAGCAGAGTTAAGAAGCAGTTCACTTTGTTTCCTAATCTAGAAAGAGTCCTGCAAACATCAGGCAAAAATTCAGAAAAAGAAACATGTTTAGAATAAAAATTATAGCTTTAAAAACTGTCTGTTGGTTTCTGCTTTCATTTGCTTTCACTTTTTTTTTCTTTTTTTTCATTTAACTTTCAATTTACTAAAAAAAAAAACTTCAGGAGTAACAAAAGTACTACAGATTAAAAACTCCTTATATTAAACAAGGATAATATTTAATTTCAAGTTAAATGCGAGAAAAAACGTTTAATCCCATTTTCAAACTTAGGACACATTTTATACATGTGTGAGTGAATTACGTACGAAGTGGAATTTATTTGCGTTAAAAAAAATGTCGAAAATTTTATTAAATGTTCACGATACGTTGACGTTCTCTTAAAAGCAGGATATTTTTTCCCAGCACATTTAAGTTGGTGGTGCCCAGTCCTGAACAACACTGTTATATTCGTATGATTATAAAAAGCTGTATTTATTCTATTAATTAATTTAAAATATTATTTTTTTTTCTCAAGTTCTCCTAATCATGCTAAAAATATAATTATATCTATGAAATATGAAGTAATAACATTCCTTTTGATTTAAACATATACTTATAATTAAATTTTTTGAAGCCGAAATGTAAACTTCTATTTGAGCCAAAAAAAAAAAAAAAAAAATCCCCGGAAGACATTTTTATTCATGTTTAAAATTACATTTCATTTTCTTTTTTTCTTTTTTTTTCAGTTACATTAAATTTCAAAAATCTTCTAGTATCAAAATATTATTTCATTTAGATGTTTTGCTTTACTATCGAATAAAAACATCGTCTTTTCCTTAATTCCAGATTTGCTTGAAATTCCAATCAAGCGCAAAGTTATTTAAATCAATAAAATAATCTCATCTTTTCAATTTTTCTGCTTCTTTCGTTTCGAAATGAAAACTGCTTACGGCAGTAAAATGAAGAAAAGCAATGTAAGATATTTTATTTTAAGTAGATATGTTTCTTATAATTCTAAGGAAAATGTATTGATTGATAAAATACAAAACTGGCGTGAGATCGTGCTTCACGTTGCCAACGATTCTTCAAAAATTAATTATAAATTAATTATAAATAAATATGTACAAAATGTTTTGCTACAGAAAGTTTATGCCTACTAGCATGTGTAACCATTAAATGATTTTATATGCCATATTAGTGTTCATTTGCTCATTTTGAAAATATTTAAATTTTTGGTGCAAAAACATCTTGGATTTTATAACAAAAGTTGCTGGCATCGTGGCTTTCAACAACTTTTTGCTTAAATTTCACATGGTACTGTTTCTGACAATTCTGTTATTGTTGCTACCATCTCTATACATCCCCCTCTCCCCTCTAAGAAAAACAAAGACAAAGAAAACGTCCTAGCATTCTGCCTCTGTTACAACAGGTATATATATATATATATATATATATATATATATATATATATATATATATATATATATATATATATATATATATATATATATATCTTTTTTTCCCCATAAATGAAATGTCAGTCCAAAGAAGCAAAAATTCTTCTGCAGCATTAGCGGGAGTCGAACCATTCACCAGTCGACCAAGCCATCTCTCAGGTCATTTGGTCATTAAGGCCTGTCGGAAATGAATTACTTTATAATTTAAGAACGTTTGTGTTGACTTTGCTGTTTGGCTAAGCATGGTGCTAGAGAAGCTAAATGTGTTAGAGAATTCCTACAGAAAACATTGCTCCGGTGAAAAAAAAGTCCGTTTCAACTGGAAAAGATCACCGTCAAATTGATTGTAAAAGATGCAGCAAAAATTACTCCACCTGAGTTGAAAACCTACGATTTTATGACCACTTTATCCCACCAGACCCTAGTTGTTGATTCTTAGTACTTTTATAGGAACTGAAAATAAAACTGTGTTTGTTTTTTTTTTTCTTTTTTTAGATGTTTAGTTACAATTAGTGCTATTTCGTTTCTTTAATAGGATTTTATAAGTTTTGAATTCCGTTTTAACCGTTTCTTAAAGGGAGTGTTAATGTTATTTCCGGATGTCGTAATATCGAAAAAATAACATTATCTTTTTAATTACATTTAAAACAATATTTTTTTACTCGTATCCTTTAGTTTTTAAACTATTAACTAATCATGTCATAACGCAATAAACTTTTTTTTTACTGACCTCAGTCAAGGTGTACCGTTCTGGCATGATATCAAATAAAAATTTCTCTGATTATCTTAAATATCCACTAGATAATTTTGAAGTACAGCTAGTTTGAAAATAATTCATTCATGTATAGCTTGATAAGTAACCAGTGGTCCACACCAATAGTAAAATAAGGGAAAATAATCCATCGGTAGCAACTGGAGAGGCATAGTAGATACATATTTTTGCCGCATATATAATTTGCATTGGTCTCCCGTTATCGATATATGAAATTTGAAAGTCGACTGTCTGCCGCAAGCAAGAAATATTCTTACTTGTTTGCAAAGCGAGTAAAATATGTTTTTCTTTTCTCACCTAAACTCGCCAAATTTTGAATGTTTTCTTAAAATTACGAGACTTTATGACCCTGTATTTCGATAACGAGGTAACTATATGACAAATAATTTATGCGTCTAAAAGTATGTTTTACGTATACTCTTTTTATTGCCCTCACGTTAAGATTTTGTTCATTGTTGCACTAGCGTATGGTTTCATAGTAAGGTTCATTTAGGAATGTATCATCACATATGCTGATATCAACTCGTTGTCACAGATAATAATTTTTTTAACTTGGAGCAACCACACCCAATATTCCTTACCATTTAATTTAAATAAATGCATATATAACGTATTGAAAAAAACAAACATATTTGTAGTTATGGACAAGTACATATACTAAAAAGAGAAAGGAAAACGACTGACTTTAGTAACGTGATTTTGAAATTTGTCAAACATCGCTGTTCCCGAAAATTCCCTAAATCTTTGAGCTCATAATATTGCAAAAGTAATTAAATACTTTGAATACAATAAAAACGTAAATATTAATTCTGTACAAGAAATAGTTGCCAACGTTTGGCACAAACAGCAACCTTGTGAGGTTTAAGTGATTTGGAAATAAGCCATATGTTAAAGGACTTGAATTCCCTTAAATTGAAACTTCGAATAAGGGTCTATATAACATGAAATAGCCCACGTTTTTTCGGCTACAATCTGTTGTTCTTCCGCACTTCTTTGCAGAGTGGTATATTTGTCTCGCATAACTCAATAACAAATTTGTCGTAGAAGGATGAAACTTTGAAAACTGTGCACCTTTTTTTTATAATTTCAAATTCTTCCCTTTATTCTTCTATGGAGCAAGCCATTTTTAATTCATTTTTTTTTCTTCTCTTTATATTTTCACCAATACAACACTCAATTTATCTCTAATTATCAGGTGAATATCTATTCCATTTTGCATACATAGCAATACTGCTAAGGGCAGGCAAATGGCAGTTTCTGCAGAATTTGCGAGACATTTGAAGAAACGCGTTTTGGATTAAATACTAACAGTTGGAAAATGTCGGAATTCGCACTTTATTTTCAGTGGATACCAAATAAGAAAGCTTGTACCATACAGCTAGCATACAATAGATGTCAAAAATAAAAAAAAGAATAATACTTTCCAGTTACTGCTTTTCTTTTCCACGGTCATTTAATCGGAAAATATTATTCTTAAAAAATATATCAAGGTTGTTTATAGATATATTTTTTTAAAGAAAAAATAATTTTACCCTTGTATTTTTACATATTTTAGATATGCATGTTTATAAGTAAGTAAAGAACCTCTTTTGTTAACCTCTTTTTCATAGTTGTAAATGTAAGACGACAAGCACTGAAATGCTTTAAACTTCAAATATTTGAGATAATGATTCCCTGAGCAACACTTAACATAATAAAATCCTTCAGTGACAATATACGTCTATTCATTCTGTACTAAAGAGGTGAAGAGAAATTCCAAAGAAAAGTAAGGTCGGAACACATTCTTCTCATCATTTGTCACCCGGACGATCCATTTAGAAGGTCACCTCGGGAATGATTTCCTATTCTCAGGGGAACAAATCAGAAGATGGGGATAGAGAAAAACGGATTTTCGATGTTTTTAAGAGATTGTCGAATGTGTTTTGTCCTTGCTGACTTCCATCTTTGCGAGTTTAAAACTAAAGACTTATTTGTCTCTAAAGAGAAGATTTCCTTAGTTTACAGCAGGTTGCATACATTTAATGAAAATGGAGTAAACGTGGTCGTTTTAATGCATTACATTACAAGAGAAAGTTGTACAATAGTTGGAGAAACATGTAAAAAAAAACAACCTAAAATGCATTTTCGTAAATAAATAAAGAATAAAAAATTAAAAAAAGTATACGTATTAAGGACATTTCCAAAACTTTTAAAATTAGAGCTGGTCCATTTTTTTCTTCAAAAAACGGTGTCTTTAGACAAACGACGTACAATGAAAATTAGCAATAGTAAAATATAATGCGTATTGTGCAAAGCAAGTACCGAATAATAAGTAAGGTAGGCAAGAATTGTTTCCACGGTAGGTCAACACTAAAAAGTGAATAAATTATGTTTTTTTCCCCTCAAAGCCTACAGTTAGCTAAATTTGAAGCTATTATACTGACCTATGATTTCACCACGTGGAATGGGAAATACTTAGTATATAATTATTTCTGTACAGAAATTTTTAGGAATAACACGCCACTTATTTCTACCTCAGGCAAAATACCACTTATTAACCGGTCAACAATATCATTCTTCAAGAAAAACAAATATGGTCCGTTTCTGATTACTAATAACACTAACTCAGCCGTTCTCAAGCTCTGGATAGCGTCCCTTTGGAGGGGGGCGTGATATGCGTAAAGGTAGGGAGCTAGGATAACGAAAACGTTGATGCTGGAAAATTGATTGATTTACTGACATAAAAGAAAAAAAATGGTTTGTGTATAATAAAATCAAAAGTTCATATTAACAATAAGCTACTTTTTTAAAAGATTTCCAAAACATCACATACTACATGCAATTTCCGGATAACAATCCGGGATTTTATGAGTTTTTACCAGTTTCTATTCAAAAACAAGTATACTTGCGAAAAAAATCCTAAATCGTTCCACATTTCATAAACAAAAATATATCACTGTAACGGGAATCATTTTTAATAACCAGTGTAAAAGTATATTCTGCTTCATTATTAAATGTTTTGCTTTCAACTTAGCTAACACCCCTTTATATTGACTGACCCCCAGATAAATATGAGGGACAATCTTTAAATACTAGAGCTTTGCCAGAATTACAGACAAACAAGCAGTTTGGAATTGACTTGCAATTTTGCCGTAAGCTCTTTGGCCTTATTAACCCTCACAGCTTCTTTCATAAAGAAGGAAGGTGCCAAGCTATTGCTATAAACATATCAAAATTTCTCTAAAGTCTCATATAACTGCACGTTTTAATTTGGAGAGCAAAGGAAAATTATATTAGCAATTAACACTCTTCTTACACTGTAAAAAAATTCAGAAACATTACTGACTATTTCCGTGTAACCTTTCGGGATTTCAGTGGTTTTTATCCACTTCCTGGAAATATCAAGTATCACTAACAAAAAGTTTCCTGAATTGCTACAAGTTGCACGGCTGCAGACTTCTCTCTGTTGTAAAAAATGTTTTTAGCTCCCAGTTTAAAGATTAATTGAGAGTTTTTATAAGGTGTATTGGCTTCATTTCGTTTACGGCTCGTCCATGCTGATTAAACTCCCAAAGGGAGCGAATAAGTATGGACTTCGTAGCTTTGCAAGAATTGCAAGCAAGTGGGATGCTTGATACTTACTTGCAATTCTAGCTTAGCTTTGGCCATGCTTGCAATACTGCTTTTGGTACTGTCTTGATAAATCAGGAAGGTGGCGAAATGTAATATTTTCCCTACCAGAGATACAACGGCTTTAATCGGGAAGATTTCTGGAATTTTCAGGAAGGTTACTGAATTTTAATGGAAAACTTTCCTGGTTTTTGCAAGATATGTTACTGACAGAAAGTGGACACATTAGCTGCCTATTATTTTCCAGGAACGTTTCTGAATCGTTTTTACAGTGTAGAGGCTAGAGTGGTGCAAAGTTTAAAAGCATGAACATTTAGACAAAGTCGGGAGACTCACGTGGTATTACCCCCGGAAATATTAAAACAAAACATCAAAACCGATATTTTCCCTGGGGTTTGTTTTACGATTTTTTTCACTTATATTTCAGCATAAAACCAGAGTATTGGATTCACTCGTCCAAGCCTCATTTGCGAAAAAAAGTTTCATATAGTAAAAAAAATATATATTGAACTCACTGCATTATGCATAGCAAAGAACCTTTAGCAAAGAACCTTCCCTTATTATTCAACTTATATTACGACACATAATTATAATTTTTTCACTAACTTTCTTTTTCGTTTCAAACTTTTACTGCCTAAATTATGCTCTTTATTTAAACAATTTTTACAACCGGAAGTATGCAGCAAGAGCTAACGGTTGCAAAAGCAGAGATCCGGCAGGGTCTCTGCATGTCTGCCGGGACATGCAGTATAGGGTCACCGGTATGCAATCTGCGTCAATATAATAAATAACTGTTAGGCAGACTAGCAGCTCATTAATTTCCAGGAGCGTTTTGGGATTTTTTTTTCACAGTTTACGTCAGTTGCTGATAGTATAATTATTTATGATAATTACTGCATGAATGCTTTATCCTTATCATTACTTCAATCAGCTTTAATTTACATGCTCAAATGTGGTTTTGTCTTGTTGCTTTACTTGTTATATACTTTTAAACGAAATTTTATATATTTTCATAGACTCTTATTTCAACTTTTTTCTTGATTGTATTCATTTAAACTTTTGCACGTTGCGAAAAAATAAACTCGCATCAACAAAATTACTTTTAGAAAAAAAAAAAAGCTGTTAGCGAGTTTTCTAAGACGCGCATACAATTATTAATCTGTAACGTTAAAGGGTTTAGTATTATGTTTTTTTGACCTAAGTAATAAGACAGCACGTGATAAAAACTATTTGTCACATAACACAAGTATGTTGCAATAAAAGAAGATTCCTATTTCAAAGTAGAAGGAGGAATAATTTTCATTTCCTGTAACATCTTTTTACGGTTACTTTTATTTCGGAGGAATGTAGTCGAAAAGGACATAAAATAAATGGGAGCTGCATGAATGTCCGAAAATGAAGTTACAAAAGGTGGATGAAAATGGAATACGTCTGTACTCATTCGTCAAAAAATTCTCTTTATGAAAAAGCTCCTTTAGTAGAAGGATGATTCTCATTCAAAAAACTAAAAATAAAAATAAAAATATATAAATAAATAATTTGAATTTTGACATCTTGAATTCAAATTATGTTTTTTGCAATAACGAGTGCGTTTATGTAGGCGTGTGTGTTTGTGTGATTGGGATATGCGTGTTTGTGTGTATGGGGTATGTGTATGTGTGTGTAGGCATGTGTGCTTGTGTCTGTGTGCTAACATAAGTGTGTGGGTAGTTGTGTGTATGAATGTGTGTGGCGGGGGGCATGTGTATGTGTGTGTAGGCATATGTGTTTGTGTCTGTGCGCAGGCATGAATGTGTGGGTAGTTGTATGTTTTTGTGTGTGTGTGTAGGTGTCTGTACGTATGCGTGTGTGCATGTGTTTATGTGTGTGTGTATGTGTGCATGTGTGTGTGTAGTTGTGTATGAATGCGCGTGTGTGGAGACGGCTTTCGCTATAGGAGCAGCATCGTGAGGAACCGGTCGACGGTGATGGTGCGGAGGGTGGCGGTGGGAAAATAAAATGAAAGCACGCCAAAAACAGTCAAATGAAAGCAATAAGCAATCGTGATTGTTCAAAAAAAGAATGAACATGACTGCCCAAACTATGAAACGTTTTTAGTTTTATATAGCAGACCAAATTTATTTTCAGCTCTAAAATAATATATATATATATATATATATATATATATATATATATATATATATATATATATAATGATCAAAATTGATGTAAAATATTCTACATTTAAACAGCGCAATGTTGCAGCTAAAGTAGTTAAATGTATTGAAAATATAGTAAAGTATGTAGTTTCACATACACGGGTAGCACAGAAATAAGTGTATGTAACAACGAAGATAAACAACTATAACAACAACAAAAATGAACATGGAACGTTAAAAAATAAACTAGGAACATTGAAAACAAGAATTGATGAAATCATGGGTATTAAACTGCTGCTCTTCAGCTAAAGCCGATACACCTTATAAATACTCTCAATTAATATTTAAACTGGTAGCTAAAAATATTTTTTTGCAACAGAGAGAAGTCTGTGTTCGTGCAACTTGTAGCAATTCAGGAAACTTTTTGACAATGATACTTGATATTTCCAGGAAGTGGATAAAAACTATTGAAATCCCGAAAGGTTGCACGGAAATTGTCAGTAACGTTTCTGAATTTTTTTACAGTGTGTACAGCGCTATGCCGGCTATCTAAATTGTTGCGCATGGTTCTTGCTGGAGAAAGGATCGGAGCTCAGGTGACGTATGTCCCTCTTAAATAAATAAAGAGAATTACGCATAAAATGGCAATCGTCTCAAAATAGGGTCAACAGTCACTACAAATACTGATTTTCTAATAATCTCCCTTTAGAGTGAGAACATCAAATCTTTAAAATCCCCATCATAAGGAAATCAACTGTTTCTAAAGAACGTCAACGGTCCTGTTTGAAATACCAAAAAGTTCAGAGTAAAAATATACCATTAAACTAAGAGTGAGCAGAACAGTTTTTTTTATTAAGTTCCTATTTCAATGAGGACAATAGTACAAAAAACTTCACGTTTCGGAAAGAGGAACATTCCCTAAAGTTTCTATTAGAATGGTGAAAACAGCGTTTTCAAATAACATCGACCTCCATCTGAAAATCTCCTTCATGATTAACTTCAAAAATCTTCATTAGTAAAAGGTCGGATAGTATAAAATCAAATTTAAAAAAAAGAACAATATTCTCCATTGTTGACATTAAAATATGGACATCAATTCCTCAAAATCCTAATTGGCATCATTAATCCTTAAAACACATACAAAAAAAAATAAATAAATAAATTAAACATATCATAAAAAATATTTCGCCAATGCGCTAACGTAGTCGTCTGGCGAGATTGGAGATAAAAAAAAATGGATTTGGTGGATTAATTTACATATTAATAGTAGCTTGTAACAACATGCATAACTAATGTTTTGTCATTTGTAGTTGATAGGGTCTGCTCGTATGTATTCATATCATGTTTAATTTTTAATTAGATTGGACTCCGTTTAAATAGTAAATTACTTAATATAATTTATTTTTAAACACATTATAGTTCTAAAGAAACTTGAAACAGTACAGCAGCAGAACTATCATTATTTTAAATAAGAAAATTTTAGTCTATTTCATACTATGAATTTGAACAAGTACTAGAAATAACAAAAGACATATCTAGGTAAAGTTATGATGTGAAACATTGTCTACTGAATAACTCTAGAAAATTCGCTTATTTTTTTCAAATGCCAACATTAGTAATTGTTAGGCAAAAGCAAACATTTTGCTTAGAAAATTGGCAACTGAACAGCGATATTTTCTAAGGAAAACTTTGACGGATTACGTTTTGAGTTTAAGTCCTAGAGTGTTCTTTCTAATGACCGTCACATAATATCTTTGATCTTCTTTTGAGACTCAAGTCATTTGAAGTAAGAGAACTTGTGAATGAGGGTAGTCATTAACTCTCCTGCAACCTTGCTGTCTGTTATTACAAAAGCTACTTCCAAAAAATCGATTTTCCGATTTATATATCTCATTTCTGAAGACGTTCGTTAAGACGTAAAGAAGACGTACTCGAGTAGGATAGTATAGTCCCTCTAGAGGGAAGAAAAAAATAAAGACGACAGCAAAAAGTAAGAGGTGCATGCAGTGGTGGATTTAAGCATTTAGGAGGCATCATTTTCTTAGGACCTTTTTGTCTTGTATTCTTAAAATAAGAGTTTTTTGAGAAGCATATACTATTAAAATATGATTACTGCGCAATCACAAATTGCTTATTATCCTCACTTGACCAAATTTATTGTTGCTCTGATTCTTCAGATTACCATGACATCGAGAGTAAGATTAGCTTTTTGTTTTAAAGTTTGTTAAGGTAACAAATTTTCGTCGCCATTATTATAAATCGTTTACTTTCATTCAAGGTTTAACTTAAGCATAAAACTTAATTCTGCGAGCACCACTGTCCACCGGCAATTGCGAGTGGGACCACTCAAAGGCGGTGGAGTCTTTGTGTATGACACACACACACACATGCCTACACCAACCCGCCTGCATACACTTACGCGCCTACACACGCACACACACTCTCACGTATCCTCGTGATTCCGAAAAACCTGATTTGTGTTCAGTATAACATTTTTAATCTTTTTTTTTTTTTTTTTACTAATCTTAATTCATGAAGACATCATGCAGCAGTCATAAAACAAGATAATAAACTAGTTGATATTTGTAACAGTACTTTTAACAGAAATACATTCATTTTCAGAAGCTTTACCAAAATGATTTCAAATCGTATTTTCCATTTAATGTAAACATTAGACTAATAAAAAATTATTCATTTGAACTATTGCCGTTTCGCCCTATTTTGCTCCATGAGTTACTAGGTGAGACGCAAACACGCAATATTAATGATCATAAATGAGATTATCTATGAGAAACAACTTGTTTAGGAGTAGTTTTGGCTTTCCTTCGGTTTATCTATGTTGTTAAGGACCTTTGCAGTTGTGGCATGTGCAAAATCATTATGCACATGCACGATAAGAAATTAAATGGCAATTATAGAAGCCAGCAAGACATATTATTATAGAGAAGGGAGTTTCTGTAACACAATATAAGAAACACTTGAATAAAGTAAGGTCCACTAGTATTCTGTTCTATAATGTATAACAATAACTCAATAACTTGAAAAAAAAAAAGAGAAATAAACAGTAAATGAGACAATAAGTGATGTATTAAAAACGCAATAATGAGTAAGTTAATTAAAAAAGTATGAAATAATTCAAGAGCAGAATAGCATCATATATCTTACAGTAACTGATTTTTATCATTATACCATCATTTAATGCTTGAAGTTAGAAACACTCACGAGAAAAAAATTTGGAACTTTGTACTCCTAACTATCTTGATATAGTCTATTTCCACATAATCTTTGCTTAGGTATTTTTTCTGTCATCTACTCAGCACAGAGGTAGCCAAAGTATAGTGCGAACATTTATTTTATGTTTTTTTTCTTTTTTTTATCACGTTTTACATAATACGCTATTTGAGGTAGTGAGAAGCAAAGGGATGCAAGTGGCAAAATTAAAATTTTGGAGATAACGAGTACAAATGGTAGGTGAACCTCTCCTCTGTCTTTGGGCAAAAGATTGTACTAGTAGCCCTGGTAGGTGCTGCTGTACAGCATGATTTAGAAAAAAAGTTCAATGAAAGCCTACCTAGGATCTAATCTTTAAACGCGTTTTACTCGAAACTTAAAATAGTCTACTTGCATCCCTTTGCTAGTCACTGCCTCATTAAACCTTTAAAATGTATTAAACGGATAGTTACAAAACTAAACCATAACAAATCCTTTGTTTACCGATAAAACATCAGAAAACACTAATAGTTTTAACAATAATGACCTTAAATTTAAACATTTTGAAAAAAGTTCAAAAATTCCCAGAAATTCGGGTAGGACATTTTAATTTAATTCTGTTATAAAATATTGAAAACAACTAATGAAGTTTCTTAATTTATCGGTAACAAATTCAAACTCTTTATAGTGTGAATACTTCATTTTTAAACAAAATTGTATTTTTCTTTATTGTAGCACAACTATTTAAGTTGTTCAAAAGAAGTAAAACTCATAAAAAATGGTGTAAAAAATTATCTTAGTGTAGCTTGTAACGAAAACAGTTAAAGTTCCTTTCCTTTCACCTTTCAAGTAAAGTTTAAAATATGTTTTTTGACTCAGGCACTGCAATTTGACTTTGCAGGTCACACACAATTAGTGCATGTTTTAACAAAATTTATGCATCGCTAACTGTAATTAATCTGTAATCATGAACAAGGGTTATTTTAAAATTTCAATGGTTGTTTTAATAATTTCAGGATGAGTAAAAAATAACAAAAGAAAACATTTCTTTTTGCTGGTGATTACAGCTTACAAATGCTAAAAGAGCAGTCAATTATACACGTGGGCCAGTAAAGAGCAGTAACTGCAAAATTTTATTTATCTATTTAGTTATTTATTTATTTTTGTTTTCATTTTTTTTCTCAGGCATTGTACGTTAGCTTTATTGTAAAAGCTTGATTATTTGGTTTCTGCTGAAGTAAAAGGGCAAAACAAACTTCCAGAATTCGTAGAGGGAATTCCAACGTTTCCCTACTGTTGCTTTTAATAAAAACACATTTCTTCAAATATCTCGAAAACACATTTCTGCAGATACTGCCGTTTACCATGCCACGGAAGTTTCGCAAATCATTAATTCATTTGTATGTATACATATAAATATGAGCGAATTAGTCCCCAAACTGTTGCTGATGGCTTAAACCAACTTTTGATATAATTAAAAAAAAGAACTATTTATCACAATTAAGAAATTTTCTATTATTATAGATATCCCAGATATTTTCCTTATGCATGAAATATTTTTTCGTAATTTATACATTTAACATTACTTTTCATGAAAAAAGTGCATAAAAGGATTTTAAAAAAAATAAAAAGTTACCGGCACAAAACTACGTGCGACTAAATATTGTTTACTAGATTTCAAATAATAAATTAGGCAGTCAGACGAGAGTATGTCTGTTATAACGATAATACAAAAAATGACTTGGATATAACCTTTTGCAATAAATATTTTTAAAGAAAGACTTCTTTAAGAAAATGAATTTGAAGAATGCAACATCGTTCTCCAATTTTAATATGTGTGCTTAAAATATCTCCAAAATATCCTTTTTAAGAAATAAGCTTTTAAATGAAAAAAAAGGAAATTTCAGTAGCAAGCTTTCAATTATTACAGCTACCCCAAGGCACGATCGATTATTTTTACACTTACTTCCTTACTTAGAAGCCAGAATTACGACGCCCTTGGGAAATTACATGTAGTTGGTTTCAGCCTCAAAGATGTGGAATAAAGAAATATCAGACGAGAGTAAATTTAAATTGAATTATTCACAGCTTTATTTCTGGCAGTGGGCTCCAAATTCTACGTATTATGTTTAATCGCATTTTTTCCACTTAATTTATGCTTTTTTTTTCTCTTTGAATCTACCTTCGTGTAAAAGTTTTAAAAGAAACTTTTTTATTATAAAATTAAATCAAGCGGTGGAATTGGGGAGTGAAATATTTTTTGCTTCATTTAATAAAACTACAGACGGATAATTCATTTTCATACGGCTAATAACAAAAGGTTTAAATAGAGCTGTTCGTAAAATATTCTAATTTAAAATACAATGTTAAATTTTCAACAGAAACTTGAAATGTATTTTGAAAAACTGCAAAGAATAAATTACAATGTAAGTTCAAGTGTTTGAAAGATTATTATTTTTTTTTTTTACATTGTTAGATTGTTTTACGATATATGAATAATTTTCACTCAAATTTCAGTCTTAATATCATTTTTTTCAACTCCTCAAAGAAATTCAGTAAGTAACTTACTGAATATGCCTGCCTTGTCTTCACTATTCTAGTTGAACCGAATCATTGCTTCTGTCTTTCGTCTGGTCAGTGCTAATTCTGTATTAGCTACCAGTTTGTTTGGCACTCTAGGCTTCGTTAAGAGGTTTTCCACCTCCAGCTCAGTCACTCCTATGCCGGGCTAATGAGTGCTAATAAGCACGAAACTGCAGTCCTCGACTGGAATTGACTGAGCTGGAGGTGTATTGCATGTATCCCCAAAGCTGATTTGTTTTTTTCCCGTCTGCACCCCGTCTGCATGTTTCTAAGCACATATAGACGGCCGAAATAGCCATTTTGGTGAAATTGGAGTCCATTAATACGAGTTTGTCGCGTATGTATATATGCAGATCTAGATAATGTGGACGCACGCGCGCGCACACACCGTGCGCGGATACATCCGCTGACGTGCGGATGCATCGCCGCGGAGTTGCACGTCGTTCGATATCGTAAAAGTTCATATCCTTTACTTCCAATTCGTTTTAAATTGGTTCTGATATGCCATATTTATTACTGTATTTAGATCGTAAAAAAAGATTTCCAGGTAGTATATATACCCGCGCGTTCGGTGGATGTATTCGCTGCGGGCACGCGCATCTCGCGATAATCATTCACATTCTTACTTCTAATTTGTTTTCTAATTTTCAATGTGCAAAAAATGGATTTCTGCAATTTGATAATATTTTTAAAATGATTTTCCTCTGGTGCCTCGTCGTTAAATAAGGTCTGATATATCACAAGATTTTTTTTAATTATTTTTATATGCAACGTTTTTAAAGTTTTGTTAAAATATGGATATTTTTTAACGATTTAAACACTTATCGCTCTAATAAGTTAACAACAATTAGAAATAGACCACATGTTCCACGATAGTTTTTTCTTAAAATTAGCTCTTATATCACCTAATAAAATATTTACTACGATTTTGAAAAATGGTTTTTATCTACGTCAAATATGTACCATGCGAAAAAGTTAAATAGCAAATTTTGTAATTGGTTACATAAAAAACGGTCTTTCTCCTAACAAACGACTTACATTAATGCCCTTTTCTCACTGTAAACATGCCTGATTCAGTTGATAGCTATTAAAATTTGGTTGGTACCGAAAGCAAGATCAGTGATTGGTCGAAAAATTGGTCACTACACAACACTTCACACTGTGTTTATTAAAGTACACGGACCAATCCGAGGAAAATAGAACATCATCATCAAAATGTAAAACTCCCTCTATATTATTATGCTATATATCATTTTATTTACAAGAAAGTGTAGTTTCTCAGTTCAAAAAATAAAATATCCCAGTTCTTACAATAAATACAGTTTAAAATAACAAAAATTATCTTTTTCAAACTCTTTTTTTTTTTTTTAGTTAAGAAACTATCAAATTTTTAGCCTTAGATCTGGCAACACCAATTCGAATTTGAAAGATACTCCTTAAAAGAGTTTTAGTCAACAACCACTCAGTCATTTTCCACTAGTCAACTTTTTTGTCGATAGTAGATTTTCTTTAATTATAAGGAAACAGGAATTATCTAAAACCTTGCCCGTAACCAAAAACAGAAGTTAGTTATTGGGCAGCAACACATATTTGTTGTAAAAGTTTGACAGTTTGGTTTTACAATGAGCCCAATCATTCTTACAAAGCACAGTTTTAATACCATTAAAAAAAATTCTGTTTCTGAGCTATGTTGGCAACGGGTGTGACTTTTGCTTAGGTCAAAATCCAGTTTTCGTCGGATCTTTGCTAAATTTGCCCTATGTATTCTTTATTACTCATAAATTCACATGGGAAGTTTTCGCCTTCTATGGGGAGCGTCAGTCACTCACCTCATAGGGTACTTGCTTTATACAAATAAACAGTTTTGTCGAATCTTAACCATGTTTATTATAGAGGTCGGAGGATCCTTGATACTCAGGAATGAGAGTTGCAGGCAGAAAATCTGTGCAACCAAATAGTAACATTATCTGATTAATAAACTTGATTTTTCCTACACGATGACTGGAAATTTTACACTGTTTCATTTATATTTTAAACCTTGATTAAATAAAATGCGTCGCTTGACACAACTTATATTTTCGAGACAAAACGTGCAACTCTGGGAAACGCAACTACTATTAAATGAAAATCATTGAAGGTTACAATGTTGTTACAATGTTGTTGACATCCAAAGAAAAAGTTTCAAAATTTCGCGTTAAAAAAGTATTATAGACAGGCGACATTTCGAGAATAAATAATACGTGGTACTAAAAAACAAAACAAGGTAAATAAATAAATAAATAAATAAAAACTGCCTGAAACCTTAGAAGTAAAAACATAGGGAACAGCCAAGAGCAAGACAACCGTTATGTCGTTTGCGAAATATTGCTTAAGGTGCCTGTTACTGATAATATTTTGAATGTAGACAATTTTGTAGAAACTTATCTTTACAAAGATATTACTGATAAACAGTAGAAATATAGATCTCAAATGAATCGTCCAGGATGATTATTTATTGGAACTGAAATATTTAAAGAGACAAGGAAATGGGTAGGCTTTTTTTTTTTGATTAAGTTTCGTGAGAAACCAAAACTCAATAGAGCCTATATGTCTAATAAATGTATTAAAACTTATTCATTAACATTAATATCAACATAAATCGAAAAAAATCGAACGTGTCAAATTGTTACCACAATTAAAAATTTATAGTATTTAATTATTCTCCAACTTTTTTCTTTTTTCTTTTATTTTATTTTCATACAAAATAGGGCAGGAATCAATGAGAAATTGCTTTAAAAATCTAGAAGATTATAATTACAATATATTCACAAAAAAGTAGCATTGTTTCATGACATACATAAAACCATGACTTTTTTTTCTTTTGTTTTGAACACATTTTCTAGTTTTCTACATCTTCCACTAATAACCTTAAACTAATATTATCGGAGAATTATTTTGGGGGTAAACTTGATGATTCCATGTTTTCATCAAAACTTAAACATAATTTTTGATTAAAATATGAACAACTGAAGTTGTGTGAACGTCGCGACCGTAACCATAAGTTGGCCCACATATTATTTTTTTTCCATTGCAATTCTTTTAGTTTTGCTTCTTGGAAAATTTTCGCATTTATTTTACGTAACAAATTATAATACAGAATAGCTAATCCCAACTGTAAACATGCCTGTTTCAGCTGTCAGTTTTTAAAACTTGATTGGTTCCGAAACCAAGGACTGCGATTGGCTGAAAATGTTGGTAATTACGAAACGCTTCACGTAACTGTAAGTACACATTACTTTTTTGTATTGCGAATATTTTAGTTTTGCTTCCAGAAAATAATTTAAATTAATTTGTCTTGAAAATGATACATGACTGGTTGTATTTTGTGTTTCGTAATATTTTCTTTACACACGCAACGTTTTCAAAAAAAAAAAAAAAATCCAAACGCATCCTCAATTGCTGCCAACACTGTACACATATAAAAGAAACAAAAGTAGTCGACAGTAGTTTTAAAAACAGTAATAACTACGATAAGTATTCTATTATAGAAGCCATTTATGTCTGTATATAGCTTAAAGCGAATAAATTGCTACGGCTAAAGAGTTTCATCTGCTGTTTTAACAATGCCTGAAATAGACTCGATCACAAGTAATACCTTTCCCAGAAGAGAGCATTTATCGTAATCTTCTTGGCACTATTTACGAGGAGAAATGTCCTCTGTAATTTCGATTCGTTCAGCACGACACACAAATAGGGAAGCAAGACAACCACTTTAATGCTCTTTATGTTCTGATTATTTCCTGTTTCAGTTTTTTTTTTTTTTTTTTTCATGAAAACAAACAAACTTTAGAAAAAAAAAACTTTTATAAGTGGTTAGCTTAAGTTGTTTACCAATTTTTCGTTATTTAATGAAAATATAAAGATAAGTTTATTGTCATCCAACGTGTGCGTTTGGAACTGGAAGGCAGTTTTGAGAGCAACAATTCCGGTAGGCTTGTTTAAATTATTAGTTAGTATTATGTATTTAAAAGTGTACGGTAAGGCCTATTCAGTGCAACCTATCATGTCTTATTAATTTGTTTTGGAAACTATAGTGGCACGAATAAAAGAGTCAAGAAAATGTAATTAAACTTTACCAGGAAAACATGATATGTATATTTGTTGTAGAATTTTACATAATTAAAAAATATGCTTCAACAGATAAAGTTAGTAAAAATATTTCAATAAAAAATATACTTTTCTACCTTTTAAATTTAAAGTATCCTTGATGATTAAATTTTATATAAAGTAAGTGCACAGCGCTCGGGCAGTCTTCAGAATTCAGGCACGATGCTATAAAACATCCAAACATGTAGATATCGATAATAATGTTTTTTTTTTCTTGAAAGCTTTTCTCACATTTAGCAGAACACTGGCCCTACACACACAAAAAAATAAATAAATAAATAAATAAAATAAAATAAAAATAAAATAAAATAAAATAAGACAAGCAATGTAAACTAAATTTTGCGAAAACGGTTTTCAACGATGGTCTGAGTTATACTTTTGGGGCTGTCTGTAAATAATGCAACATTTTTTTTTCAGCATATCTGACTATTTGGTTCTCTCTCATATCACAAATTGTCACACTTCATATTCACCCCTCCTCTCGCTTTTGTCATGGTGTGTCAATGGTGTGACATGTTTTCGCACATGTCACATCATTTTTCGCAAGCATATTTTTGTAAAAAATGAGTGACTCAAGATTTATGTACAGGGTGATTCAAAAGTCAAAACCAACTTCAAAAATGAATAATTTGAAAAGAATAAATATATAGACACAGTGTGCACTGTGCGAAACAAAAAAGTCGAGTTTTGTGTGTCCAAGAAACAAAAAAAAAATAAAATAAAAATGTTTTATAAAAAAAATAAGTAATAATGTTTTCGACCAGCATATAGTGCTATAGCTTTTTATTTCTCCATAATTCTTAGAGTGCAGTTTAACTAAAGGGGCGTTCGCAAATTTGAACAGCATTTCGATTGCATATTAGATTCGACTACCATTTCCTGCTGTTGTTGCTCCTTTTTGAATTGTACGTTGCTTTGTATAATCTTCTTGTATGATTGTATGTTGCTTTGTATGTTTTTAGCGCCATCTGTTGGTCGCCAACTGAACTATTTTTTGGGTTATTTCGAGACGAACTCGGCTCCATTTTCATCCATTTAGTGCAAACTGCATCTTATTATGTTTATTTGTTTTCGAGTTATTCATTTTTAAAATTAGTCCTGACATTTGGGATTACCCGGTATTTGAAAACATGATCTGATTATTTTTGAATGCTTATATTTTATCCTTTCAGCGTAACATCATTTGCAAGTCTTACGCCACATTCTTAAGTTTATTCAAAAGTTCGAAGTTCTCCCAGCAATACAGTCTAATTAAACTTTGAAAAAGCAGTGGCGTGAATTATTATATTCAACTCAGCAAATGGATTTATCTGATTCTCGAAACTGAATTAAAAGTTTTCCCAAATTGCATGGAACTACTGCAAATATATTTTGAGAACATGCATCTGGAAATATCCTTGAAGATTATAGAACCTTGCTGAAAATTCCAAAAGCCCCTTAGCTTGCTTTAAGTACTGTGGCTGGAATCGAAAATTTATTTTTAATCTTCTGCAAAGCAATATTGAGATTCCGATTCGTCCGTGATGCACAGGATAGGAAATGATGCTCTAAACAAATGATTTAAAGTTCGATTCAGTTCCGATATTTCCATGCAAATGTTATTCTTTCCCAGGGACATATTTCAAAATAATTATAGTACTTGAATCGTATACATATCAAAGTTTAAAAACGCTTCAGCAGTACAGAAATGCAGAATTCAAATTATTAATTTAATTCAACGATTCATTTTCAAAGTAACTAAACATTTAGAATGTAATTTTGTTTAAGAAGTTATCGATTTTGTTTAAGACGTTTCTTTTTGAACGTCTAACTTACTTCAATTTTTGCGCTTCAAAATGCGGTTAATTGATTCATTTAATATGACTACCAGTTAATTAGCCTCTACTACGTGAATCATGGTAAGTTTTCGGGAAAAAATGTAAAAGAAAAAAAAAACATATTGGCATGTTCTCATGTCACTTCATGTCAGATAATTTTTGTCTTCAAATTTTTCGAGATATCTCTGAGTTGTCTTCAAATCGTCGCACATTTATTAAGTCTTTCCTTCCCAGAACTAACGTGAATTTATTAAAGGCCATATATTTTTTATTTCAACACCAATATAAGCTGACATTTTAGTTTTATTGGTAGTTTAACTTTATTATTTGTTAAGTTAAATTAGCTGATATGTGCGCCACAGGACTTCCTTTTACGAATTCCGAAATTAGACTATAAAGCACGAAATTTGGAGCATAAAAACCATCAGAGTTTTGTTCTTTAATTAGAAAGCTATTTGCTACTGTTTCGAATTGCAAATCTAAAAAAAAAGAAAAAAAAACGTAGAGGGAATGCATCAAATTTAACTCAGTTTTCGTTATAAAAGTATAAAAGGTAAACTGTTCTAGATGAGAGAAAGAAACAAATGGCAATTTGAAGACATTAGGATGTAGTAATTGATAATACAAATTAGTGTTTTTTGCTTGTCATAATTTGTATTGCAAAATCATTACTTCTATGTATGGGTAAATTTAGACTAAAAACATTCTGAATAGGTTACAGTTTTCTAACATACCAAAAAATATTTCAATTGTTTTCTAGTACAAATGAATATCAATAATTTAAGAACTCCATTTATGCGAAAACTTATTTTTATCATTAATTGAACTATTTCAATGTATTTAAATGAGCGAATTAATACCATCAAATGCACATTGGAATTTAACAGCATTTTAATATATAGGAGGCTAGACGATATTTTATAAATTAGTTTTCAAATTAAGCACTAAAACTCTGAACAAACTTTACTGAAAAAGATAAAGAATACATTCCTGCAGAGATAATAATTTAAAATTTAATCTCCCTTTCGGAGTATACCTGCCGTACTGAAAGGTGGAATTAAAAAGAAAAATAATGTTTCCTCGAAGCGCATTTCAGGCAAAACTCTCAAGTAAATGAAACTGTATTTAAGCCATATGATTCCCCTGCAATTACATTTGGATTTTATTTTCAAGATTTGTAACCACAATTCATTTGGAGATAATAAAATAATTTTAGCAATTATTTGTAAGTGAAATATTGAAGAGATTATATAAATAATCTCTTAATTATAAATTATGAAAAATAATTTTATAAATTTAAATGCGGGCATAAAGCAGCATTATATCTTACTGATACAATTTAGAATATTATCTAGCTTTAATTTTTTTTGTTTACACCAACATTAATGCATTATAAGTGGAATTTAAAATTTCAAACACCATTATGCGGGTTTTTAAATTAAAGCAAAAAAGAAATATAATTCATAGAAAAGAATACATTTTTTTCTGTTCAATCACTTGCATTAGAGCAAAGCTTATACTTATGTCGTTTTCTTCTTTTTTTGTGTTAAACAAAACATTTATTGATTGATTTATTTAATTTTTGAGTTCAGGACTGTTTTTCTTTTAATGTAAGTTCCAGACGAAATTTTCTAATATCGACGTTGCAGATTCTGCAGCTTTTCTGTAAAATCTATTATACAATGCGGCATACATTTCTTGTTTTTTCTACAATGTCTATCATTTAATACTCTTCTAATTTTGAATGAGAGCATGTTCTTCAACTAAAACAAAGATTAAATCAATAACACAAAAATAATGCTTTTACTGTTGTTCATGAGCTTGTATTAGAAGAAACTTTTACGCTTACACGCACGCACACGCCTACAAACACACACACACACGCGCACTCTTGATTGAAAATAACTTAATTTGACTTTAATATTTCAAAATTTCTTTCTTTTAACTTAAAGCACAATTTCCGAAAAGGTTCCTTAATATATCCTTAGGAAGAAGCAATAATATCATTAAGATACGTCTATATAAAAAAGGAGGAACTAACTCAAAAAAGTGCGTGATTAATTTATCTTAAATCATGCAAACATAATACCGTTTTTTAATGTGTTCGTTGAAATACATTTTTAAGTTTGATTGGCATTGCAGCTGATATAGAAAGCGGACATAAATAAAATGCGCTCTTAATTCCATACCGCAATCTAACGATGGAATAAAAATACATATTCAAAGCAGATTTTGATGTACGTTTAATGATAGGGACCAAGAATACTCCCAAAAGATATTTCAACAAAGACCATTTATCATACGCAACAACAGCAGTCATTCATTGATTACAAAGTTAGTTTCCTTGCTTCGAAGTTCAACTGTTATATGCAAATCATCGAACATGAGATGTTGTTGAGTTATAGCAACATAATATGTGCAAGGAATTGTCTGAAATAAAGCAAAATAAATCCCTCCTATTTATTGACTTTCTTCTGAGCCATAACAATGGCTTGATGTAGGTTCGAAGAGATGTTTATCGAACACTTTTGCAGGAGCTTATAGAAAATTATACTTTAGCATTTCTAATAAATAATGCAATCAGCCACTTGTATGGCTATTTGTTGAAATTCACAAATTATTATTATTATTATTATTATTATTATTATTATTATCATTATTATTATTATTACAATTATTATTGCTGTTGTTGTTGTCGTGGTTATTGCTTTATTAATGTTATTTTATTATTATTATTATTATTCTTGTCATTGCTATTGTTATTGTTGTTATTATTGTTATCATTGTATCATAATATGAGAGACTGTGAGTAAAACTGGCAGTAAGTAGGGAAAAATAACATCCGTTTCACTACAAAATCTCCTATGGTGAAGTTTAACCTTAGTTTGGAAGAACAGAAATCGTATAATGTCTTTGCAGTTTATAAATTCATCTCAGAAAGTTCAGTTATTGCAGGTGGTTGCAGAATGTAATAAATAACGCGTGTTAGTATTGACGCGGATTATATACGTTAAATAGAAAACTAATGCACATTAAGATGATTAATTACGAAGTAAGAGGAACTTAGAGAATAAATGGAACAAAAAGAAAAAAAAAGAGCGAGGTTAAAAGGTTTTATACATTTATATCATTTTGAGATCTATAAATAGAAAACAATATACGTAAATTTGGCAAGTATTTTGTCATGTACTGTACAAGTGTTAAAATAGTCGCCTTTACAATCTTTATATTGACTCTTTTTTAGACCATATAAACGTATAATTAGTATTATTCCTCTCTCTCTCTCTCTCTTTCGTATGCCTGTTTTGGACTCCCCCCCCCCGCCCCTTTGCTGCTGCAATCATTTCTAAAAATTTGGGAAGTTTTGTCTGTGGAACGGTATCTGATAAAAGTGCGTTTGTGTTTTTTTAAAACAATTATGGTTAACCTTAACCTTTCACTTTTTTTCCTGATAATAGGACCTAGATAATGATGACCTAGGTCCCACCTGTTGACATTTTGTGACTTTTGCTAGAGTAACAAAACGAAACAATGATTATTTAGCCCGGTTGTTAATTACAGGTGTCAAAGGAGAAAAGTTATTGTCCACGCCTCTGCGTTGTCAGTTCGCTTCGTTTCATCTGTAGTTACTGATGTGATCGGAGAGTGAAGGAGGGGCGCTATGACGTAATGCTTAAAAAAATGTTTCATTAAGGGAGCAACGGAAGGTGTCGTTTCGAGAATTAATCAAACTCCTAAATCCTAACAGTAGTTAGCTCAAAATAAAGGGCAACTATTACTTCCTTTTACAAAAAAGGAAGTATTGTACTCGCAAAAAAAAAAAAAAAAAAACACTCAAAAAACGGCATTAATTTTCATTTTGTTCACCCCCAAATGAATGTTGAATTTATTTTTCAACCCGACCACACGTGGATATATGCCTAGGAACGTACAGACACACGAAATATCCATTTTCACGATCCCCGAGTTAATTACAACGAGTTTTCTCGTGACGTCTGTACGTACGTATGTATGTGCGTATGTGCGTATGTGTGTATGTGCGTATGTGTGTATGTGTGTATGTATGTATCATAACTCAAGAACGAAATGTCCTAGAAAGTTCAAATTTGGTACTTAGACTCCTAGTGGAGTCTAGTTGTGCACCTCCCTTTTTGGTTGCATTTGCATGCCCTAAAGGGGATCGTTTGCCCCTTTTTTGGGGAAAGCATTGTTAATTTCGATGTAAACTCAAGAGGTGTTATAATTTGGCGGACACGGCGATATATCGCCAGTCTTTTAGTCCCCAAGTTTTGTCTCCAACTTTTCGACAAATTTGGCGATTTTTTTTAATTATTTTTAAATCTGGTTTCAATTTGACCTCAGTTGGTGACATTTAGACAGTAAACTATTGAATCACATTAAAACTGCCAATAATGAGAAAATGACATTAAACTGGAGTAAAAGGAAGTCATGTGATACACACATCAGCTCGTTTTATTTTCTTTTTATTTTATATAACTGATAAAAAATAAATGTACCTTATATGGCATATTTTTAGGCTGATGATTTCATAAAATGAATTTCAACAACGTTTGTTAATGTTTTCTTTTACCAGAGAGAAGGCAGTTTTAGAAGTATGCTTCGTTATTTAGTCCATTGTAATCTTCAAATAATAAGCTGTATTTTTCTTTCTTTTATTGCATATTCAGGCCATAGGAAAATATGAACTTTATGTTTTCTTTATTTATAAATAACAAGTTTACCTGAAAAATCTGTAACTTATAAAAATACATACATGAATCACAGTTAGGCTAAAGTTAGCATCATGACCAGTAACTAACAAATGGGATCGAAAAAATGTGTCACATTTCATGAATCGTAGTCTGGATCTCAACTAGTGAATATGACTTTATGTAAGTAAAAAAAAAAAAAAAAAAAAACTTTTTCTATCAGAAAACTACCTTAAATGCTCTTACTTCACAGTTAAAAAACTAACTATTGTGAACTAGCTTAACTCAAGCTTGATGTATAATCAAGCTAATTTGTTATACCCTTTACTCTCATCTACTTAATCAGAGAGTTTCAAATAAACGCTCCAAAATCCTAACAATATTATTTCCCCGTAGCCTGACACAAAAATTTTTTAATCTAGAAAGTGTTTTCATTTTTTTAAAGTTAAAAATAACTTATCTAATGCTATTCTACTCTTATTAAAACAATAACTCATTTTGTGTTTTCTACAAAACTTTTTGAATAATCAGAAAGTCACACTTTTGGCGTGTCCCCATTCGTTTTTCAAATGGACTTAAACTATTTAAAAATTTTATATGAACATTCCACAAATTCAATTTGTAGTAAGATTAAACATACTTAAAGGTGTAAAATAGCTTTTTTAAACTTTGTCCCCAGGTTTTCATGTCATTCTCTTAACCTGGGAATGAGTTCAATTATTACAGATAAAAAAGGAATTTTAATCTGCTGTTCTATAAAACTGTTTATTGTCACCATTTTGTTGGATTCCTTGAGTATTTTGTTGATATGATTTGTCTGCTGATCTCATTAAAATTTTGAAGTTCAAGAATAGGGTATGAAACATTCTCGCTGTCATTCTCCTGAAAAAATTTCTGTTTTACATTTAAACGAGAAATTTTAACTCTACTTATAGTATGTGGTTGAATTAAGAGGTTAGAATAGAAAAATAACATTATTTACCTTAAATATAATCCTGGGCCTACATAACAGGCAAATTGTATGGAACTTGTCATACTGTTGTCCAAAAAAAGTGTCATACTGCTGTCCTAAAAAAAGTCAAACTCCTGTCCTAAAACAATCACTCTCCTAACATTATTTCTCAATCATTGGTAATGCATCCCGTAGAACAGAAGGACTTATTTCCATTATATTAGTTTGAAAATAGGATTGATTGAAAAAAAAATAAAGTTAAATTTGGCAAACGATAAATAAAAAATGTATCCGTGGAATAATTCTATTTATTTATTTATTTATTTATTTTATTATTATTGTTATTATTATTTTGTTTTTTGTTGTTGTTTAGACGAAGCGTTCCAAAAGAGATTTATAGGTTAGATATTTGTTTATCTATATGTTGCTCGAGGATGTAAGTAAAGTTGATATAAATTTTGTAGTTGCTTTAAATTTAAAGTAAAATATATGTTATTAATATTGCTGATTCCCTTTTTGTCTTATATTTGTACTTCCTGAACCATAAAACGGTTCGCAGGTAATGAGAAGGTAACTTTATTTTATCATACTGTATCATACTCAAATTTTATCATACTGGGCATGGCTAACTTAAATAAAGTTTTAATGTAGCAATCGATTTTTTTTTTTTTTTTGCCGTTGAAATGAATGTCCGTTATTCGGAGTGTAAGCTTTTCATAGTGAATAATATGGAAAAACCTGTATGGAACTTGTACTCGAAGAAATTGCGGGTGTCCGTTCACCCCGCGGACAGGAACCTTTCTACACGTGGACATACAAAAAAAAATATATATATATATAAATAGGTCTGAGGAAATCAATTATACTCAATATATTTTCACATACCATTTTATATTGAAATACTTCAAAAATCAATTGAAAATAACATTAAATAAAATATTCAGCAGAAATTAAACTTTGAAAATTAATAGATGGTTTTTCCCATTTTTTTAAAATTTCGTTAATTTTTAATATTGATGAACTCTTTAAAAACGTTATTACTCTTATGAGAGTTAATGATGGTATGAATAATTAATATGTTTTTAAACAAAAAAATAACTAGGTTCATGATATTACGGCTTTCTATGTACCTACATAATAATATCAATTTATATGCAAATTGAAACCTTTAACCAAAATTAGCTCATTACAAAAAAAAACTCAGTTTAGATTAAACCAACAAAAATCTATAAAAGTCGACTTCAAATGAAAACAGGTGGGATTGAAGGTCTGCAGATCCGACAACAGGTGGAGGTTACTTTAACACTATATCTTCGAGTCCTACTTCAAATTTATTATCGTTTTGAAAGCAAATTTCGCACGTTGATGACAAGGCACTATTTTGAGGTACTTCACATTGAAAGAAGACTCACGTGTGATCCAAGGAGACTAAAAATTGCCGCCCGTGGGTACATATGGTTATGTGTCCTTGGGTACAAAGGTACGCCATTTTGGTTTTGCAAGCCAGTCAAAGCGACAAGACCACAGTTTTACAACATTAAAAATCAGAAACAAAACCTTCAAAATATAGGCAAACATGATACCTACAACGAAAATGAATAATACAATCCACGACAGACGAAAAAACAAGAAATTGCTCATGTTTTTTTTAGATCCCACTAAAACCGAAAAAAGTGATAGAATCTTAAATTTTCGTTTGATGGCTTTGAAACTTCCTGGGGTACTGGAGAGGGCTGTGACACACACGTTGAACCCTAATTATGATCTTTTTCGACGATACGCGGAATTTCCCGACCAACATCCGTAGGTATAACCGTCCGTGGGTACAGCAGATTCCCCTACTATAATTACATTTTAAATTACCCATGAAGAAATTTATTTTTAACTCTCCTGGTTCTGCTTGGAAGTCTCTTGCTGTATGAAAATTTGGCCCCCTGTTAATGTGTGTAGCATAGTTAAAGTGAGTTCCCTCTATTTTCCCCTTAAGAGGGTCCGGGACACAAAAATAGTCAAAATTTTCAATTTTTTTTATCATTTTAAAAACTACTCTGTTCTTCTCTGCATAAAAGAACGTTTGAATCTTGTTTCTATCTTAAATAGAACGAAAGATATAATTAGTTTTGTTGCATGCATTTAACTAAAATTGCATTTAACTTTAAAACTTTAAACGCATTTTTCTTCATGATGCATTTTGTCCCGGTTTCTTGCATTCAATCTCTTATAAGTCAGAAACCGATAAAGATGAAGTAATAAAATTTAGAGCATATATTTTTCAAACAGTTTACTTTAATTTTTATTCGGCGAATTTAAAAAAAAAAAAAAAAAAAACGTATACTGCAAAAAATATGATTTTTTCAAAAAAAATGTACCTTCGAATTTTCTGATATTTTTCTTCAAATATTTTTTATTTTTTTTATTGAATAGATATTTTTAGAATCGCCGAATAAAAATTAAAGCTTAGATATTTCTGCTAAGTGTTTTGAAAAAAAAATTGAAAATTGATCTGGAATGTTTTGAGTTATAGCACTTTAAAGCAATCCCAGCAAAAAAAAAAAAAAAAAAAAAAATATGTTTATGTTATGATTTTGCATATTGAATAGATATTCCACAATCAGTGGAAAAAATTTCAAAACTTTAAACTGTTTAATTAAAAAAAAATCAAAATGTGTCCCAGACCGCCTTAAAAAGTTCCTAACATAGAGTTAGTATAATATTTTCAGGTTTTTTTTTCAGCATTTTTATTTTTAAAAAAAATGTGACCCCGAAAATGTCAGGTTTATGGATAATCACTCAGTTATGTTTGCAATTTCATTTCTTTTATCCTATTTGTGAAATGCATTATTATAAAAAATATTCCTCTGAATGAAATAAAATGAATTGAATTGAATTGAATCAGTGCATCTTCTAATAGCGGTCTGTCCGAAGGTACTGCTGAATTTCCAAAGTGAGGCATCATTTATGGGAATGCTTGTAAGGGTACCTAATATTGAAGAGTTGTTCAGAAATTTTCAATCGCACTCAGAGTATAAAATACTTTATTTATTTTCTAGTTTATTATGACTACTACTTTCTCAGTATTTCTGAACCCTTTTGTTTTTGAAATAATTAAAAAGTTTAATTATTTCTAAACTTAAGATAGAATTAAATTAATCAAAACCAGTAGAATTTTTACAATATTTTTCCGGATTTTTTTTAAATTAAATATTTCAGTTTTTAACAACTGAATAAATATTCTCATAGTTTACAATGCAAGTTCAAAAGCAGTATACTTAGTGAGCATCTGTCTTGGGAAAAAAAAACCGAAAATATGTCAACTTGTTTTCATTTCTTCTACATGAACACAAAAATAAATTTAAATATTCAAACAAATAAATATATTATACAAAAATAAATATATTATAATATTGAATATTTAAATTTAAATATTCAATTTTGAGACTAGTGAAAAGCAGTTTTAATAAACAGCAAAATTTAATGTAAAACCGCTTAGAAAATCTACGTTTTTATATTCATAAACGATATAGGTTTTTTCTTAGATAAATACATTCCTACACATAGTTTAGATATAGTTCAAATGCTAGAGTAGCAATTGTATAGGACTTTAAACAGTATGCAAAATCTATTCTTCCAAGATTCAAATTAAAAATAATAAAATACGTATGCGCGTTACTTCATTGTTTTTCACTATTTACAACTGTGCAGAAGAAAAAAACCAACTTCATTCAAATTTACTTAATATTCTCTCCTTTTATGAAAACATACTATCTATTGTCAATATCAAATCGTGTAACTAGCCCGCTATTCCACTTTATTTCCTTTTATTCTAACATAAAACTAAAACGAAAGATTAGCGGCCAATTCGATGCTTTGTTGACGCATTTCTGCCAAAAGTAATGGCTGTTTGCTTATCGAGAATAAAATACCTTTTGTGTGGTTAAACACGATTAGAATCGTTAATATGAATAACTGAAAGCTTCATAAAGTTAATGTCATTTTTAAAATAATGGGAATGCTTAAGGAATTAAATGTGATGACGATATTGATGTGTTATTATTTTGATTAATGTATTATAATTATTATTGAATTTGGACAGCAATTAACGATACGTTCATTAGCAAGAAGAGCATTGTTTTAAATGTTTATCCATTTACCGTATTCGCGAACATTTTCTTCGTTTATTTTTCATTATTTTAAGTTATATAATCATATTCATAAATGATAAGGAATAAATTGTTGATTATATTTGTCACGAAACGTAAGATTTAAACTCCCTCAATTTTTTAATGCAGGATAGTCCAAAAAATGCTTACACTGTGAAAGAAAATGAAACGTTAGTGGCTCATTTACTGAATAATTGAACTATTATTTTAGACATGGAAGTGATCTATGGAAGTGATCTACGGGGTGTTATCTGGTGCACAGGGTGGGACTTGGATAAGCTATAAAGGAATCTCAAAAACGCCTTATTTTCTATATTATGCTACGCATTGGAGTTTAAACTTTAATTTAATCCTGAAAAGTCAATCGCCACTTTCTTTACCACCAAAGAAAGATTATACAACTACCAACCAAAGGAAAAGATGGACAACAAGGATATTATTAAATACTGTTTAAGGCTTTCACGGCCGGCGTCAATATGAGGAGATAACATTTCCGGGCTTATTGGCCGTGGTCTAATTGTAGTAGAAATTCCAGACGTTTCGGCTTGCTTTGGTGCAGCCATCATCAGTGGTTTGAGTTTGGTGAGACTGATTCCTGGCTTCGGTGGCTCCGGTATTTAAGCAAACCTGGTCCTGATTGGGAGGCGTTCTCAAGCCGCTGGTGGAATAAGGTTCCTGATTGGATGAGATTCAAGCCACTGGGTGATCCTGGTACCTGATTGGATGGGATTCACAAGCCGTGGTGGCTGCCGGTTTCTGATTGGATGGGACCACAGTATGTTTTAGACTGTTGTGGCGAGTGGATCTAAGGGCAGGGTGCCATGTTTTTGGTAAATTGAAATTCTCCTCTTTTCTGTTGTAATTAAAGGGATGTTTGAAAATTTCTATAGCTTCGCGATGAAGACGGGCAAAGTAATGAGATGTTGTAGCCAAGATTTCTGTGTCTTTAAATTTGATGTTGAGGACTCCTTCTTGTTGGCTGTGCTTGAAAATGGTCCTGATGTTATGTTTTTCAAGGAGTTTTCCAATACGGTCAGTAACTCTGTGTAGGTAGGGTTTGCTTAAATACCGGAGCCACCGAAGCCAGGAAACAGTCTCACCAAACTCAAACCACTGATGATGGCTGCAGCAAAGCAAGCCGAAACGTCTGGAATTTCTACTCCAATTAGACCACGGCCAATAAGCCCGGAAATGTTATCTCCTCATAAGGATATTATTGATAAAAAGCATTCAAAGTATCTCGGATATATCCTAGATCCTGAATCTCAAGCCATAAGCACATATAGTATACTGTCTCTAAATGTAGAAAACGCTTAAATATTCTCAAATGTATTGCGGGCAAAGACTGGAGAGTCGATACTGTTACATTGAGAGACACCTATTTGTCTATCATCAGATCTATCAGAGTATGGCTTACCTGTGTACTGCTGCGCATCTAACACCAACCTTGACAAATTGGAAAATATTGAACTCGTCGCTGCGAGACTAATCACTGGACATAGACGTAATTGTAGAAAATAAATAGTCCTCTACGAGGCTGATCTTCAACATCTCCATACTAGAAGCAAGGCTATCCTCGCCAAGTACTTCAACAAACTCTCTAGTTACGAACATCATAATAAAACCTCTTTATACCTTAATTACTGGCATAATAATAAGAGACTGAAGAGAAACAGCCCATTTAGCCATGTTGAAGAACTGCATCTACCATCTTCGGATGTCGATCCCCACTACATAAAATCTTATTTGAGCCCTTCTGATGGACTCTCCAGAGTCCATTACCACTTAAGCTTGTCTGCTCCGGCCACAAAGCAAGATCTCATTCTGGCCCATGTTAGGCTCCTAGCATTGGACTTTTTAAATGTGATCCCCTGCGATGCCGTTAAAATGTTCACCGATGGCATTGGAATGGACGATCGTGCAGGTAGTGGGGTCTACATTGAAAAGTCTGGGCATAACTTTTCCATTGGCTTCCAAAAACCCAGATTTCTCCCCTGTCTTTAAAAGTGAACTTATAGCAATTAAACTGCGCCTCGAAGCAATCATTAACGAAAGTGACTTTGGGGAACTCCGGATCCTATCGGACAGTCGCAGCTTCCTTCAACACCTATACAGTTGGACTTAAGTTTCAGACAAAACAAGCATTTCCATCCTTCATAACCTCCAACTTATATCAAAGCTTAAGGATGTTCATTTTCAGTGGACACCATCCAATGTAGACATATTTGGAACTGAGCAAGTGGATCGTTTTTGCCAAGGAGGGCTGTAGTCTCTCGACACCCTCCGCATCTGCCCTTACCTACTCAGAGCACCAGTCCAAAATTAGTCGTCATATCAAAGGAGTATAAGAACCCTCTCCCACCGCTGGTATGTGGCCAGGATACAGGGCTCGTCCTTTCACCTCAACTGCTATAGAGCGTCTAAATCGACAATTTCTCGATTAGCACGCGTACATACGAAGAGTCTCGTTCTTTGATGGCAGAAAACCTTTTGCGATCTGCGCCAAGAGCAGGGTTCAGCCGAACACATCCTGGACTGCTTGGGTTTTAACAAAGAAGACTTATATGCCTTCCCTCTTCTTGGCCTTGATTTCTTAAATGTCAATGGTTTACTGGATCTTGTCTAGCTCCGTCAGACAACCAGAGGATAAGAAACAACAATAACAATAGACATGGAAGTTTGAAGGTATTCACTAAAGATTGTGATAATATTAAACAAAATAGAGTTTACTGTCGTGATTGAAATGAAGGAGCAGTGGTTAAACATTTCAAAAAACAACACCAAAATTTTTCTTGTGAAAAATGAACAGCGTACTGAAAAACCGCAAATGACGTTTGAACGATTCACCCAGGATGACATTTTTTGTCGTGAAGCATTTTGAAAGAAGAGCAATATGAAGAATTATAATTGCAATGTCCTGCACATGCCTTTAAACAACCATTGCTAAAGCTTTGGTTTAAATGGTTAAGTGGATAATCCGCTAGGAGAGCTTGTTATAGGTTTTTTTACGACCCAGTGAATTTGTACTAAGCCACTCATACAACAAGCTATCTTAAATTTCTGCTAATTTGCGTTTAAATACATGTTGGTACATATGAATAACCGGAGATCAATCCTTGAAGATCTGGCAGCTCAGTACAAGACAAAGAAACATTATAAATATAACACGCAAACGAAGATACAAGAAAAGAAAAAGGGGTTGAATTCAATAAATGTTCATTAAAGTTTTAGTAGTCCAATATAATTTAGGAATTTCACCAAGTGTATCAGCCTCTGATTCTAAGCCTGGGCGTTCTGCTTTTAGTGAAATCCACTTGCGGACTAAAATGCACTTCAATACTTATCTTTTTTATACAGGGTGTTCCGTTTTAAGCTGCAAGACCTTTATTTTCGAAACCGTTAGTCCTGGTTTTATACCTCTAATTACAAAAATGTTCAAAATCATATGCAGAGTTAAGATATTGAAAATTTGAAGCAAAGCTAAAAATGACTAAAAAATACAAAATTTAACATTTTATACGGGCCCTAGGTCCCCAAACTAATATTTAGAGAAAAAATCTGCATTGAAAACTGTTACTGGCACAAAAAACTTGACATTTGTGCGAACAAAACTCAAGGAGATATTCCAGTTCAAAATTTTTAGGGACTATACAGAAGATGAGATTGGAACTTAACGTCCTTTCGTTGTGACGTTTCGTTATGACCTTTCGAATGACAGTTCGTCAAAGTAAGAAAAACAAAACACTTAAATTTTTCATGGTTTATTCAAAATCAAATGTTATGCCGTGATACTCAAAAACACACGAAAAAACTTTGAACAATTTGAAAAACCACACTCTTTGCACATATATGATTTTAAACTTGTTAACCGCCATATTCCCCCCCAAAAGGTGTTATTGACGGCGAGTGAAAAGAGGTGTAAGTCACGAAACACTGCGTTTCATATCTCGGTGAATATTAGTCGTACTAATTTCAAACTTTTTGTGTTGGAATTATTTTTCAATGAAGATTATTTCCCTAAATATAAGTTAGGGGATCTGGGTCCCGTATAAAAAATTTAATTTTGTATTTTTTGTCTTACTTTTATTTTTTAACCGACTTCAAAAAGGAGGCGGTTATCAGTTCATACCGTATGTATGTTTTTTTTTTGTTTGTCCACTCATAGCGTCTCACCTAGTGAACCGATTTTGATGATTCTTTTTTTAATGGATAGGGGATGGCTCAACTTA
This sequence comes from Uloborus diversus, assembly GCF_026930045.1. Lineage (NCBI taxonomy): Eukaryota > Metazoa > Arthropoda > Arachnida > Araneae > Uloboridae > Uloborus > Uloborus diversus. The sequence continues at coordinate 73,578,285 of NC_072732.1, read as the reverse complement.
GTCCCATTACTTTGTTTGACCATATTTGTTCTTTAGAAAAAAAGTTATGGTCAAAAAACAGTAAATTTCATGCAATATCCCTATCAAATGATTAATTGTAAAACCTATTGTTACAAAAGTTTGGTGCCATACAACAATAATATTAATAGTAATTGCAGTGATAATTTTGAATGAAGGCTTCTCTGAAGCAAGCATCAAGTTTTTTCAGTGTCATTGCTCTATAGTGGGGGTAAATTTAACCTGGAAGCGAGATAATGCAGTGATTAGACTTCACAATGCTTCCAGGTTAGGTTTGATTCAACTATATAGTAGTATTTTAATCGTTATCATCTATACCAATAACAGATGATCTAGGCTAAGTAAAAAGATACAGGATTACATCACAAACAACTTTTATGCCGTGAAATGTAAATTAGTGAGGGAAAACGTAATATTTAAACGGTTATAGTTCAATTAACACACAAATGAATTCCAGAGATGAACAAAGATAAATTTTTAGTGCCAATCGCTTTAAGTTTAAAGCTTGTTTATAGTTTTTTTTTTAATTTTTTTTAAGCGTGGTGCATTTTTATGATATAAATAAGGTGAAGTTTCGTGATGGTAACTTCTTACTATATCTGAAATACATTTACACTAAAAAGAATGAAATAAAAAATTTAAAAAAAAAATAGAACCGACTTCGAAATTGCTCTAAAAAGTGAAAAATAATTTTATTCTTCAAACACCATCGATAATACTTTTAAACAATTTTTTTGAAGTTGGCGCAAAAACGATAGATAAAATCATTCACAGCCATGACTCAACTACAACCATAAATTTAACCAACGCCAGTTTTTTCACTACCACATACATTATGCATTGATGACAGCATATTTGAGTAACGATATAAATGTTTCGTTCCTGTCTTTGGATGACTTTCTGAAAAAAATATGAACGAAGCATGGTTTTTTGTTTTTGCGCCAACTTCAAAAATTATGTTTAAAAGTATTATCGATGGTGTTTGAAGAATAAAATTATTTTTCACTTTTTAGAGCAATTTCGAAGTCGGTTCTATTTTTTTATTAAAATTTTTGCTTCAAACTTTCAATATCTTAACTCTCCATCTGATTTTGAACATTTTTGCAACTGGAAGTATACACCTAAGAATAACATTTGCGATAATAAATGTCTAGCAGGTTAACACGGAACACCCTGTATACTTCCGGCGAATCCCAAAACTAAAATATTTTTATTTCTAATGAATATTTGTTCATTTTAAGACCATATTTTTAATATTTGCTAACACTTAATTCACAAGTATACCATATGGATAAAAAAAAAGAAGTCCTTTTTTTTTATCCATATGGTATACTTGTAAATTGGGGATTTTCTCTATCAGTTTTCCAGCCTATATCTTTTTAAAGCCTATTTTCTGAATCATATTTCTGATATTTTTCGTTCGGGGCACACAGATTATTTGCTGAGTTTAAAAGGTAGTTGGAAATTCTTTCGCAAAAGTTCTTTAACTTAATAGAGAAGATGAACTATTTTCAGCTAAAAGATAAGCTTGTGTTTCCCTAATTTGCATATAATTATGTATCTACTATTTTGTTTCTGAACTAGTCAATTTTTACTACAGTAAACAGTTTATTAAATTCAATTAGTACTGAAATTTGTTTCTGAGATTGCCCCTTAAATTTTTACTTTGGTATGCTAATGAAGAATAATACCTTTTACAAACTGTTGATCCAATGAAAACAATATTAAATAACATTAAAACTAGTTTTAACAATCATCTGAGTATGTTGTTTAAGTATAGCATTTGAATACTACACTCAAATATTTCTAGAAAATATAATTATAGTATAAACCAAATAAAAATAAAAATAAGCACTTTACTAAGTTTCGAGAAAATATAGAAATAAAACGTAATGTATTTAGTTTTAAAACAACTTTGAACATTGTTTGATCTTACTGTAAGCGCATTATAATTTTCCGTTAATTCGACCCTACATTTTTAACGGGATAGTTTCATAATAAAATGATTTATTTACTCAAAAAAATTAAATATTTTAATCTAAGCGCTTTTAAATACAATCAAGAAACATTTTAAGTTCAAAATAAATTGCAAAAAAACATTATTTAAATACATATTATAAAAATCAATTTTTTTGTAAAAAGAATATTCATTAAGAGGTTTCATCCCATGTTAGTTAGGCTTGTCATAGTACTAATAGCCTTTAACCTAGCACGAAAGTAGCATTTCTTTTTAAAGAAATAATATTTTTTCTGAACTTTTGTTACAACACAGTTATTCAAGTAATTCTGCACTTGAAATCTGTTGCCAACAATTTTTTGCAATAAATCTAAAATATACTTTTTTTCTTAAAAAAAACAAAAAACAAATAAAACAAAATTGTGTCTTGCATTTTGTTTAAAATTTACTGCAATAACTAAGTTAATGGTTAATTGTTGCTCTCTATATATTTAACAGGATTTGTCCTATATCGTTAAGAATAATTTTTGTTCTATCCTTAACCCTTTGAAGCAGAATTTTCGTTTAAAATAGTTTTCATATTTTTTTCATTATTTTGTGTTAATTTAGGTCAAAATAAGTAAAAAGTACAATTTTTAGAATTGTAGTAAGTTTTGGTTATGAAATGCAGCATGGGACACCGGTGTTCTTTTCTGCGTTAAAGGTAAAATATTCAATCGAGACACCAGTGTCCCTTTCTGCGGTCTAAGATAAAACCTTTACCGGACAAGGATGTTCCTTCAGTTGTGTTTTTATACGTAAGGTACAAATTTGGTACCTTGGGTTTGTGCCTATTGCGCCCATGACTTAATAGGAACTCTGTCCTCTATCTATTCTATTGTAAAATTTCTTCTGGTCCATGATATCTAAACCACCCATGAAATTATTTAAAGCTTGTATGACTGCTAGCATATAACATTTTTCACTCCACTTTACCCTTCTCTCTGCGTCACTATCTCATCAGGTTTTCTCATTGCAGTAAGAAACAGGATAGATCCATTGTCCATCCATTTTACGACGTACATTCCTTTGATCCGTTTGCAGTTGATTTCACCTTGATTATTTCTATGTATTTTTTCTAATCTATTGAAATATCTTTTCTCTCATACCAAATGATACAACAAGCAAATAATTTCTTCCCTTTGAGAACCTTTTGGAGCTCAAAATTTAAAAAAATGTCAAAAGAGCAATTTGGCACAAGAACCTTTCAACTTTTCAGATAGATGAAGAACAACAGATTCACCAAACCTGTATTCAGTTTCTTTTTTATGTCCAATATAAATGTCAAACTCGTACAGGTATCCGTTCCCTGATCTACATTGAGACCATATTTAGAATCCCCGGCGAATTGGCTTATTTTTTACACATTGGCGCATAATGTTATGGCCTCTGAGTTTGATCATATGTTCGTCAATAGACATACACGCCTCTGGCTCAAATGCCTCCTGAAAAGCTTTATTAAAATGCTCAATCAACGGACGAATTTTTAATGCTGTGTCACGATATTCGTCACCTATATTAGGATTATTTTTCTTATTAACATTAAAATACAAAAACCTTCTTATTTCAGTAAAACTGCTCAATCAACGGACGAATTTTTAATGCTGTGTCACGATATTCGTCACCTATATTAGGAGTATTTTTCTTATTATCATTAAAATGCAAAAACCTTCTTATTTCAGTAAATCTGACGTAAGTCATCGTTCTTGCAATCAGTGAAATTCTTAAATCTTCATCAATGGACCAATCATCTCTCAAACTGAAGGACATACCTTAACATATTCCTAGATACATTGTAAAAAAAATCCGGAACGTAACTGAGTATTTCCGTGTAACGTTTCGTGATTTCAATGGTTTTTATCCACTTCTTCGAAATATCAAGTAGCAGTGTCAAAAAAAAAAAAAAAAAAAAAAATCCTGAATTGATACAAGTTGTCCGAATGCAGACTTCTCACAGTTATGAAAAATATTTTTAGCTCTCAGTTTAAAGATTAACTGAGGGTATTAAACCGGTGTATCGGTTTCAGCACGACTACGGCTCGTCCATGCTGATTAAACTCCCAAAGGGAACAAATAAGTATGGATTACGTTGCTTTGCAAGAACTGCAATCAAGTGAGATGCTTGATACTTACTTGAATTCTGGCTTAGCTTTGGCCTTGTTGGCAATACTGCTTTTGGAACTATCTTGATAAATCAGGAAGATGCGAAGCTGGTATATTATCCCTACCTAAGATTACTCTGAAGTTCAAGAGATACGGCTGGTTTTAAACGGGAAGATTTCTGGATTTTTCAGGAAGTTTACTGATTTTTAGCGGAAAACGCTCCTGGATTTTGCGAGCTATATTAATGGCAGAAATTGGGCACATCAGCTGCCCATTATTTTCCAGGAACGTTTCCAAATCGCTTTTACAGTGTATGCATACATCTCCTGTGATGAAGTTTCCAACAGTTCACCTTTCCGTTAAGCAAATAGATTTGTTTCGAAACTGTGACAAATATATTTACCTCTGATGAGTGTTCAGTTAGAGACAGTAATTTTACTTTCTCCCATTCAACTTCGGTGTCAGGTCTCGATGACGAAAAATGAGGGGGATCTATTTGATTTGACCAAACAACATCCCTTTCTTCTTTTTTACTTTCTTGTAGCTTCCATTTTGCTTTTTCCGTACCTTGTAATTTAGTTTCTGAACTGCAGCTATCCTTTTCCTTTTTGGTGTTCTTTCCACATCTTTTTAAGCATCTGGTACTACCTCCACTTCTCTTCATTTTCAGTTGTGCTTTTCACTTTTGTCCCATCAATAATGAAAAGATTTTTAATGGTCACAATAACCTAAATTAACGATATCGCTTTCTAAAACTCGGTATCTTCATCATCTGAATTACCGCATTCACTGTCAGAGCTTTCCGCAAACAATATTGCATTAATTTTCTCGTGGTTAATTCAAAATGCTTTGAACGACGATATTTACTGCATTTAATTGTTTGCAGAAAAAAAGCTGTGCACAGAATGCTGATCAAAACTAAGTGCACATGTACAAATTTCAAATAAACTACAAATGACTTTCAAGTCCTCTTTTCAGGGGTCATTATAACAGAAAGAGGCTATTCCTTGCCATTGCATCCCTGAATAAAAGGAATGAATGCCATCTCCCAGATATCTCAACAATTACACACGTGCTCGTGCATGGTGGTCTGGGAGCTTATCGCAGATTGGTACACATGTGTTCCTTGGGAAGTATGGAATAACGGCTAATGTTTAAACAATTATATTTCAAACTTGCATTTTTTCTCAGATATTTGGACCTAATTGATACAGCAATTCATCGTTGAAATTATTTTAATTTGAAAAATAAATTATTGATAAATTTTCAAAAGTGAATGAAAAAAAAAATCAAGCTACTTTTTTTGAATTTTTTATTTAAGTAGAAAGCAAATTCCGATTTCTTAACAAATTTTTTAAAGAAACTATTACACTGTTTTTTTATTGTTAAAAAATACTAAATTATATTTTTACATGTAAATACAACGTCAGAAAAATTATGTACGAAAGGGACACGAGGTGTCCCATCTGCGTCAATTAAAGAACCCATTGAGGTTCATTATTTTAAATTTTAATCAATTATCATTTTTCTCGCCTTTCATATAGAAGTGTTATATATTTTTAGTCTTTCCCGTGCGTATGTAAAATTTAACCCTTTCCATAATTGTTTTTTTATTTTTTTTTATTTTTGTTTTTCCTAAAGAGTTGGTTCCTACATAAAAAATCTGACTGAACAAAAACGCGATGCTTTGTAATAAGTAATAAAACAGCAGTGTAAAAAGCATAAATTAATATGTTTAAACAACTATTTTATTTAATTCACTTGCAATCAACCGTAACTTAACTAATCGCTGAGCCAAATCGCTGTTTTAAATGCTACTTAGTCGTTTTAATCATTAATGGTAAGTTTGACTCGCGTAGCAAAAAAAAAAAAAAAATAATTTGAATTCTGAAATTTTGAATCCAAATTATGTTTTTCGCAATCACGAACTGAGACAGGATCCTTCTCATTGGAGTTATTGTTTCTAGAAACGGCTCCTGCCCCCCCCCCCCCAATCCTGCCTCTCCTCCTGGGCGGTTACGTGTGCATAGTTGTTTGTATGCGTAGACCTGTGTGTATGCACGTAGGCGTGTGTGAGTGTATGTGTGTGAAGTCGTGTGTGTGTATGTGTGTGAACGTGCGTGTGTGTAGGACATGGATGCCTCCGACCAGGAGATCGGATAGCTCAAAACCGGAGCAGCCGCGCCGCGCCGCCAGCAGAGGACGGTGGGCGGTGGTGCTGCAAAGGCTTCTGGTCCAAGTTGAAAAAGGCACGGACACCAAAAACGGTCAAATGAGAACAATAAGCAATCGTGATTGCTCAAAGAAAAAAAAAATGCTTTTAGCGTTTTTATTTCTAATTTATGTGCTAGATAGTTAAAATTAATACAATCAATTCTGGTTTTACACAGGATCACATATGGAGAAGGCCATTTTGGTCCCAATAACCAGCTGATTCAATTAAGCGAACAAGACCTGTGTAGCTTATTCCTACCGTCAATGATCGGGTTCCGAGTACTTTTTTGCGACTTTTATCATAATTTTTACCCTTTATAACTAGGTCTTGATAAAATTGCTTTTAATCCTTGTTATTTACATTAATCTGAACTAAAGAAAGTTGTAACCGCGTTTTCAGAAAACATTTTGGGAGATTTTTTTAGCATTTACAATTTGAATATTATATTTTATCGAATTATTATATTTATTGAATATTATATTTCATTATTTAATATTATACCGATATTCAATAACCGGATACCCATTACACTGCACATCAAAAAAATACCACTTCAAAATGCTTCCGACAGCATTTTTGATGATTCTCATGTAAAATGAGCCCTTGAATCAAAATACGACCACTGTTTTCCCCCATCACTCCCCCCCCCCCCTTTGATATCGCGCCCCATAATTTTATTATGTTTTATGTAGTTACATAGCAATTGCTTATAATTGATAGGAAAAACACCATTGTGTTCACCATTATTATTCTTCTGAAGGGTTAGAAAAGCGTATAGTTCAAAAGCATGAACATTTGTAGCAAGTAGGGAAACTCAAGCGAGTATCCCCCGCCCCCCCCTAAAAAATCCTAAAAAATTGTTTTTTGGATAAAGGTCGGTTTTTCCTTTTTTCACTTATTTTCTTAATGTAAAACCAAAGTATTGGACTCACTTCCCATGCACGAAATTTTTTTCACGCTGTAAAAAAATAAAATTTAATAAACACTTGAAAACATTGCATATCACAAAGATAAGATATAAATATAGATATAATTAGGATTTTAAATAAAATAAAGTAATACTCATAATATCGACTAATATAGTATTTTTATATTTCAGAGGGGATTAAACCCATTCTTTATCACCAGTCGATCAAATGCTTCGAAATTATCGAAACATTTGATCAATCGTGTCAAAATCAGATTTTGTTTTGTTATAAAACAAAAAAGTTTTGACTTTCGGTTGCTCCATAGTTGTTTTTGTTATGATGTGAAGTGGAAAATAATATTGAGCAATCACGATTGCTTATTGTTCTCACTTGACTGTTTTTGGCGTCTTTTAATTTTTCCCACCGCCACCCTCCGCACCATCACCGTCGACGGGCTCCTCACGATGCTGCTCCTATAGCGAAAGCCGTCTCCAGGTTGCATGCATGTCCTACACACACGCGCATACATACACAACTACACGCGCACACAAACACATACACACACATACACGTTCATACAAAAACACATACACACATACAAACACATACACACACGCACAAATACAGACACCCACACATACACACAAAAACATACACACACACACATACACACAACTACCCACACATTCATGCCTGCACACAGACACAAACACATATGCCCACATACATATACCCCCCCCACACACACATTCATACACACAACTACCGACACACTTATGCCAGCACACAGATACAAACACACATGCCTACACACACATACGCATAACCCCTACACACAAAAACATATCCCCACACACAAACACACACTCCTACATAGGGGAGACCGGGGCAAGATGACTACGTTATCAATTTTTTTGTCCATTAATTTATTTTTAATGATAGTAAAATTAATTTCACATGAGCTGTTAGAGTAGTTCTTTGTGGTCTTAAATATATTACCATTTAATTTTTCAAATAAAAATAACGAAGGATATTTTTATTTTTTTCATGACCTTAACAAATCGTCATCTTGCCCCAGTATTGGGGCAAGATGACTTTGACCTTGGGGCAAGATGACAACGTTGAAAAAGGTTGAGCACATTTTATGTTTTGAATATGTTACCTAGTTTTAAAAATGATAGCTGTGTTTTTACATCTAACAAAGTATCAAATTAAGCGTAACCCATTGGAGCGTAATGTTGAAGTGTTAAGTTGTGCAGCGAACAGTAGACACAAGTAAAAATGCCATTTTCGTAACTGGAATGCCTCATGCCACCACTCTGGGTGCGTTCTTCTGTTGGAGGGTCACAATATTCCTCTTTACAAGCAGGGCATCTTATAACACCATTTTTTAAAGTTGATGCAACTGAATTGCTTGGAATGACTTGGACCTAAAGGAACTTAGTTGCAGTTTTTTTACTCCCTTTTTGGCTTTACGAGCTTACTTTCCCTGCTTTTTTTTAAATAATCCTTTTTGTTCATCCGCTTTGCTCCTTGTTCTGACATTTCTTTGATGGGTGTGCTTGTAAGAATGTTTGAGATCAGCTTTCCGCTTTTTTCTTTTCTTCTTTTTCTCACATTGTGTTGCTTTAGGCAATGCACTGAAATCAGAAACACTAACAGGCTTCTTTGGTGCATCGGAATCAGTATTTGCCATAACTTCTGCTTCGTCTGGAGGGTTTTTATTTTGCATTTCCACTCCCAAGGTCTGAGGATTAGCACTATTATTCTCAGTTTAATTGCCAACAACATCCTAGTCCGCTAAAAACAAGAGATAATGAATCTTGATCCCTCATTCTTTAAACCCTTTATCGGCATTTCCAACTGTAGCTGGTTTGAAGTGAGCGGTACTCAAAAGCCCACCAATTTTTTTTTGTCTGTGATAGTTTGTCCTTGATGAATGACCATAAAGTTGTCACATGCTTGGTTACAGTAGGATATTACTGGGTAGAAAAATGTCGCATCAGGAACTAGAGACGATGCGATGTGTGGGTTGGCAACCCAACCGCATGATAATGTTTTTTCACTGCAATGTAAGATAGCCTGCAAAGTTATGCGAGATTTGAGATTGTCAATAATCAATAGAGCAGGAGATTCTTTACTTGGTTTAATTTAGCCAAATAGTCATTTGATCAACTAGTTTATAAATAGCCTCTAGTAACCGGCTTTCGAACGACACCTCCCTTGATTTAATGCGCCCTTTAACCTCAGAGGTGATAGAAGCGCAAGGTCGCGTGAACAAAAACACAGACAAATAAGCATTTACACGATTTAATAAAATGGACAACATAGTTAGTTCAATAATTTCCGAAACACGGGGCATGATGACGAACTCGCCATCTTGCCCCTCCTTGCTGCCCGTCATCTTGCCCCAAACTGCCTGTTTGAACGGATTCTTCTCCATTGCCATAAGAGAAGGCGATTAATTGACAATTATTCATGGTAACAGGTAGTATTTAAACTAAGTTACTCATAAATACTAAAGAGACACGATATAACTTATCTGTATCTGTAGCAGAGCCTCTTTTCAAATGCATAAAAGTTAGATCCTGGCAACGGTGAACAATCAGAGCTTCAGAACTAACAGAAATAAGGCGATTTCAGCGTCTCTATACTATTGCTGAACAAACAGCGGATAAGAGACCTTATAGTATGCAGTAGATACTGTTAACTGGTGGGAAACGGAAAAAATAAAACATTCGTCATCTTGCCCGGCTCGTCATCTTGCCCCGGTCTCCCCTACACACACTCGTGATTGCGAAAAACATAATTTGAATTCAAGATGTCAAAATTCAAATTAATTTTTCTTTTTTTTTTAAAGGCTTTTTTTTTTCTTTTTATTGTTGTACACATATTGTTACATCGTCAGTGATACCGAATTAAAAACTTCGTATTTCTCAATATGTAGACAATAATATTTCAGTTGGAATATATGATCTTTTTTTTTAGTATACCAATTAATGTCAGACATTTTTTTCTAACGGACCATTTAGCGTGTAACGCAAACATAAAATGTTGTAAAAACAATAAGCCGTTTTTTTTGGGTAAAAACAAGCTACACACATTTTCTAACATGAGGGTGAAAGAAAACATTTCAATTAGAAGGAAGAGGTATCAGAAAAAAAAAAGAAAAACAATTTCCTGCTCTAAATCTTCGAAATTCAAAATGGGTACCGGGGTACCCGGTTATTCAGAGTAAGGGAAAAGTTTGGTCATTGACTCTAGGGTTAACCGAACATTCTATAGACAAAACATTTAAATGCCCTATTGGTTATTTTGAGTCCCATATGGATGGTGAGCAGACAAAGACGAAAAATTGCTGCTTACGAAAATTTTCCATTAAAAAATAAACTTAAATAAAGCGGAAAATCGTTTTGCACTTGTTCAACAACGTGTTTAGACTGATATGGCTCAGTTATTCCTTTCAATCAGTATTGATTCAGTTCAATATTCAGAAGCGACTAAAAATGTGAGAGTGAAAAAATAAGTGATAACAAGTACGAATCGGTCATTATTAATTTCAATGAAATGTACATAAATTACTTATTTTACAACTAAACATTTTTTAAAAATAAATAATACGTATTTTTAACGTACTAGTTGAGCTGAAGAAATCAGAAATGTAACTAAAATTTTGATCTATATTGGAACAGTGCTGCCATTCAATGGAAGTTTCCTGAACCATTTTGTTCATACAAATATCGTCGCCTCAGAGCAACACTAAGATATCTAGTCCCAGGGTTAACACTAAGATATCCTACCGTTGTTCTGAGGCGACAATATTGCTGAATTTAATTGGAAGTTGAGAGAAACCATTTCAAATTTTTATTGCTCGGTATATTAAGTTCGTTGACAACACTTAAACTTGCTTCAAGTGGCCGATTTTTTTTCCAATTTGTTGTCATGTTCCTTGGTCCAATTAAACGGATTTTTGGTTCCAATAATAATTTGGTTTGAAAAAGCGGTGGGTTCGATTAACCGGTGGTCCAATTGAGCGGATTTCACTGTAATTTTCAAAAATAATTAATGTAACATCAGAACACAATTTACATAGCATAATTTCTATGACTTTGACATGTAATATGCAACTGATTACATGTTAACAAAACTGATTACAGTTTAATTTTAGAAAGCGAATTATTACAATGTGAATGAGATAATGAAAAAATCTAAAAATAGATTATTTTTAAAATATTAGAGATCACAACTAATGACAATTAAAAATTTTGCAACTAAAAGTATAAAGGTATTAAATAATATAATGTAATTCCAATTTTCTTCTATGAACCAATTTTTAAGAATCATATCAGTTATGATATTGATATCAGAGTTGCTACCTTATTTACAACAAATCAACTTTACGGCTGGGACTTAAATATATCTTAATGCATGATTTACAAGGAAAGCAAAAGCAAGAAAGAATCTTCGATGTGGTTAAATAGCTCAATCCGTTGTTTTAATATTTATTTATTTTTCAGAATTATTTGCTTTAAAAATATTGCAATGTTTCTATTAATTTCATGCATTTTGCATTTAGTACTTGATTATTCAGAAAAAGTACAGAACGAAATTGTTCTTAAAAATAATAATATAAAACAAAATGATAAACTAGCAATTTCTCCAACAATGCAGTTGCATCGTCCAATTATATCTTGTATAATTGGAATGTTTTCAATAAACTGTTGTTATTTTAATTAAAACCCATCATGTTTTACTTAACTCAAACGAAGACTTTTCCTACATGTGCCAATTAAAAAAAACTTGAAACAAAACGCAATTCTGTATTTCCTTTCATTGATTTATTCATTTATTTGATAAATGCGAATGACAAAACAAGACTTCCACTGCTCTTCAAGAAGTATTAATAACAAGTTTTTTTAGATGTCAATGAATGCAAAACAATAAGCTATTTTTTTTTTTTGGTGTTCAAGTAATTATTGGGTCACCTTTATGAGGTCATACTACTTGCATTGATACTTAAGCATTGACCCCCAACACTAAATATCCATACATTTAAAGAGTTACATTGAAAAATGCAGTGTAAAAATTGATTCACAATCATTTACTGCTTTGCAATCCAAAAAGTTAGCAGTTTTATGATTCAGTTTGAACACAAAATATAAATTAGCGAATGAAATTAAATAATACCAATATCTTGCATTTGTGTCTATTTTTCGATTATTTTGTATCGCATTAATTATGATACAATCTAAACCATGGTGATTTTTTTTTAAATTCATATTTATATCAAAACACAATTTTCTTTTCAGTAAGGAATTACAGTATGCATCTTAAAATAAGACAGTTGACTATGCCATTTACTTTAGGGTCATTTAAACTAATAAATGATCTTTAACTAAAGGTCATTTAAATTTCAGTTGAAACAGGAAACATTATTTTATTGGCGATTAGTAATGTAGACAGGTTTGATTCACCCCTATTTTAACAAAGGGAATCGTTCAGTCCTGTGCACATTAGGAGTCTTCTTATTATAGCTAAGTCGTAAGAACTCACTGTTTTTTTTAACACTTTAAAGGTCATTTTTGATTTTAAATTCCTCAGTCAATACTTCAAATGTCTGCAGCTATTTATGAAACATTCCTTAGAACAGTAATATTCTGCTGTCATTTTTTAAAAAATGTTTATTGCCATGCTTTTGGTTTTATGGTGACACAAATTTTAACTGCTGCTCGATAAAGCTTGTAATTTTTAAAACTTTTATTACTTTAACATTTTCTAATATAAAGGTTATTTTTTTATCTACTGTTGGTACTCCAGAAGTATTTTTTTTTACTACATCTCTTACATAACACAACGGTCTTTATTATTTTATCCAGGGCAGTGGAGTCCGAATCAGAGTCGAAGCAAAATTTGAGATAAAGAACTCGGAGTCGTGAGTCGAAGGCCTAAAGTTTCAAGAGTCGGAGTCGAGCTGATTTTGCGCTAGAGGAGTTGGATGTGCGAGTCGAAGGTTTGAAATTTCAAGAGTCGAAGTAGGAATATTTTTTTATAAGAGGAGTTGGAGAAGGACTAATTTTACGGCAGAGGAGTCAGAGTCGGGAGACGAGGGTTTGAAATTTCAAGAGTCGGAGTCTGACTGATTTTACGGTAGAGGACTCGGAATCGTTAGTCAAGGTTTTTAAATTTCAAGAATCGGAGTTGGACTGATTTTACGATGGAGGAGTCAGAGTCGGGAGTCGAAAGTTAAAAATTTCAAGAGTCGGTGTCGGAGTCGGCCATTTCACCTCGAAATCCGCAACTGCCAGTACTTTCAGAGTCGGAGTTGGAGAGATTTTGGGATATAGGGATCGAAGTCGGAGTCAAAGGATCTAAAATTTTCGGAGTTAATTTTTCCTCCGAGTCTTCAGCCCTGGTCAAGAATTACTTCTAAATACCTTTTTAAACCTTCTCAAAGTTGAACATCACAACTTCACTCGGTATAACCAAAGATTCGTCCTGTTCTGCATTAAGTAAATAACGTTAAAGTGTCACTGTAAAGACACGATTTTGGTGTTCTGGAAAAGATCAATGTATTTTTATGGAAACTATTATCATGTTATACCATGTTAACAGCGTTTACTATGTTGAAAACGTAAGTAGTATGTTAAACTGTTAATGTGTACTATGTTAAAAACGTTTGAAATATGTTCTGTGGAAGTTATTGCAAACATAGTGATATTGAATGCCAAATATTCTTATTAAAATAAATTAACATTTGAAAATATAAACATGTAGCAAATTAAGTAACTGCAAGCATCGCAAAGAAAACAAAACATCTTGTTCCGTGAAATTTGTGAGAGTACGTGTGTTCATGTGTGTGTGCATGTAACATACATTTGTTTCATTCTTCTCATTGTACATGCTGATTTTTCAATTTAACGAAGAACTATTAATGGTTGCATGATATATTAGTTATCATTTGTTTATTACAGTGAAAACTTAAGAGTAAAAAGTAGCAATCAATATTAAACTCATCAGAGCACTTTTCTATTGATAAATTTTAAGCGAAGCTGCATCAAATCTTGAATCACGATTACGATTAGTATTGTCCTTTCTAATAAGAGATAATTAAAAAAATATTTATAAGCATGTAATGAAATGTGAGTAAAGTGAAATAGTTAAGGTAACTAACTAAGCTTTAGAAATGAGCGCTAGAGGTCTCCATCCCCTGCTCTTTTTTGGTAGCCAACCTCTCATTCACCGCCTGTGGCTGTTGAAAACTGAATGCTAAATGATAATGGGAGCATATTATCTGTAGAATACATTTTTGAACACATGTACGAACAGCGTAACTTATATAGGAGAAGCGTTAATTATTGCTCTGCCTGTTTGAACAACTAATTACACATAACAAATTTTGAAGTCACTTTAGGGAGAAACTATAACTTTTAAAACTTATATTATTGCATCTAGATCACCAATTTAGACTCATCTTTGATGTTTTCAAATAATGCATGCAACGCGTATTAAGTACTTGCACATATTTTTTTTTAATCTTTGTACGCAATTGCACTGTAAAAACGACTCAGAAACGTTCCCGGAAAATAATGGGCAGCTGATGTGCCTAATTTCTGCCAGTAACATATCTTGTAAAACCCAGGAACGTTTTCTGCTAACCTTCCTAAAATTTTCCTGGAAGCCTCCTGAAATATCAGAGATGTTTCCGTTTAAAGCCAGTCGTGTCCCTGGAGCCTCAGAGTAAACGTAGGTAGGTATAACATAAGCTTGACACCTTCCTGATACATCAAGTAAGATCGAAAAGCCGTAATGCAAGCATTACCAAAGCTAAATTAGAACTGCAAGTAGTTATCAAGAATTATAATCGCCGGCAATTCTTGCAAAGCTTCATAGTCCATGTACTTATTCGCTCCATTCGGGAGCTTAATCAGTCTGGACGGGCCGTAATCGAACTGAAACCGATGCACTTTATAAATACGCTCAATTAATCCTTAAACTGGGAGCTGAAATATGTTTCACATTAGTAAGAAGCCTGCATTCGCACAACTTGTAGCAATTCAGGAAACTTTTTGACAACGATATTTGATTTTTACACGAAGTGGATAAAAACCATTGAAATCCCGAAACGTTACACGGAAATACTTAGTAACGATTCGGAACTTTTTTGCAATGTGTAATTCAGCTTTTAATTTTTTTCTGTATTTTCAACCTTATTTTGTGCAACTGTTAAAATTTCACATTTGCATTTAATTGTTGTACTTATTTGTTTCCCAGCAAACGGCAAGTTTGGCAGAAAGAAACGTCAGCCAGTCAGACTGAAGACAACTGAAGCAAAACAATCAAAAGGTTCAGATCGAAGATAACGATTTCAATGAATATAGCTGTAGCTTTCTCTGATAATTGCTCTAAAACCGCATGAACGACTAAAGAGGTTAAAGTAATTTATTAACCGACTTCAAAAAAGGATGTTATAATTTTTTTAAAATGAGGATGCACACAATGTGTCCTTCGTATATTGAACTTTGACACTTTTGAGTGAAAAAAAGGATTAAATTAAAAGTTTAAAGCTGTAAGTTTTATTTTTTTATAATCATTCTAAACTTTAAAGATTATAAATACTTTCTTTGCTCTTCGCTGCTGAAAAATTGGACATTGTTCCCCTACATAAATGCAGAACTAAAGTTTCCTCACAAGTATAAATAAAAACTTTTGATTTCTGATATGGGGAAACTGGTTTTGAATCACTATTTGATTTCAAGTCGTTCCATACAGCGACTAAATAAATTAAGTTATCACATTTTTGAAGGTTATTTGACAGCTTACTAAATGAAAGGAATGTATTTTTTCAATACTGAAGTAAAATTCCGTAAGAACTTGCTTAAAGCGATTTCAAACTTTGTTCTTTTGAAAAGTATTCACGCAGTAAAGTAGCAAATAAAACGGGACTGATTTTTTTTTCTTTGAAAAACATATATCGTTGTGCTGTTGTTCGTAGTAACAGAATTTCGCAGTAATTGTGCTTATAGACTTGAGTTAGAGGCTTTAGTGCAAAATTGATGAAATCTGTAATGACTACACTGCAAATAAACCTGCACAATTTGGAACACTTTGTTTCAGAAAAAGTGAGCCTAATATGTAAATGTGCACTATGAAGTGTTCTGAATAAGCTCCGTCAGAAGGAAAGTGTTCCAAATGTGTTCTGGATACTGAACCTCAAATGTCAACACACGAGTCCAGGCAGCAGATGGTTCGTCAACTCATTTGAAAACATGTTTGATCACATTAGGGCACACTTGTAAAATCATTGCTATCTTTGCTGCAATGAGAATAACTAGATGAAGATTGGTTGGTTGAACTATATACTGTATGTATACACTATTAAATTAAATGACGTTATTTTTAGTATAAATTTTGTTACATTTTTTTCAATACCCTCACTCATCAACTTAATTGACAGAACTTTATGCTACGAAATTGTGACGTATTTCATCACGTGTGCCAAATTCTGCGAAGCTACGCAGAAAGTATTAGTTAACATTAATGTCGATTTCAGAATTTTCATCTGTAACTGTTTTGGTCTGGTTTGGAATAATTTAATGCAAGTTACTTATTTTCATTACTATTCATTACATTATGCTTAAACATTTGAAAATTGACTTAGCACTCGCAGATCGTTGAGTTCCATATTTTGTGTACATTATGCGTTAGCATTTGTACATTAAGCACTCGTACATCTCTGAGCATTCACATTTTGTTTTAAATAAACTTTTATTCTTCATACTGTTTAAGTTGTAGAAGAATCAAAATAAATAAATTTAAAAATTACACAATTGTAATCCAGATGTTTGATTATCGATTATGCTTGGAACAAGGATCCCTAACCATTATTGTTATTTGTTACACTTTATAAATTTATGAAATTTAAGTCTCACAGTCTAAATTTAACACAAATGCATAGTAGAGTAAAAAAAAAATATGTTTGAATTTCTGCTCTGAGCTCGAAATATATGCAAAAAGTTATATCAGCTATCTTGATCTGATTTCTGACACTACTAAAGCTTATATAGGGTTGTATAAATGTATGTGTGTCTCAGTACATATATCGGGCCGGGAATTGTTCAAAAATAGGACTGGGAAACAAAAGGTTTAAAACCACTGGTTTAGAAGATAAGTCTTAGAAATTTACCTTTTTTTGCCTTATTTAAATCAATTTTTCAATTTGCTGTTCGACATGTTAATAAAAAATTTTATATTTTAAAAAATGACCATGTCCTATTTAAGAAAAATGCACAACTTGATGAGCTAAAATTAAATAACATATGATGAAAATTTTGACGAAAAACGTGTAATTATTGGATAAGTAAAAAGTTCATTCTGTTGCAGATATTAAAGAAATATTTCAATATTAGATATATATTTCGTGCAAACTATTTAACACTATAAAACAGAGGCTCTGTGGGGCACAGACTGAAATACTTGGAATTTTCAGGGCTTTTAATTAAAAATATTCTAATTTTAGCTTTAATAACGCAATTTTAGGCCATATTTTTAATGTTCGGGCAAAATTGTAGGGATACCTTCCCGAGATATTTGTTGAAGCTGAGGTTTTGAAAATAACTTTATGCTGTCTTTGGGTGATGTAAAGGTGAGAAAACGAAAAGGGGGGGGGGTTCTAGAAAAATGAATTAAAATGAGTTTTAAAATTGCAATTTTAGATTTGTCTTTAGTAAACTATAAGGGTAAGAGTTTCCATGAATGATCCCCTCCGAAAAGGATTCAGAGGTGAAGAATTAAGAATATTTCTAGGGAACTTAAGGGGATATCCAACCTCAATATTTCAAAATTTAATTTCAAAAGTATAGTTTTAAGCTGAACTTGAAGACATTAGAGGAAGGAGACTCGGATAATCTCGTCGTAAATTAAAAAAAAAAAAAAACTGTTATTTTAAGAATATTTCAGCTATTTTTGATGATAAAAGGAAAGGGAAGAGGGGGGGGGGATCTAATTCTAGAAAAATATTATCCAAGATAATTTAGTGTGAAAGGGGACATATATTATTTGTGTTCAACTGATAAAGTTTATAAATGTAAAAAATAGCTTTTATACATTAATTTTTTATGGAATTTTGCAATAGAATCGACTTGCATGTAAAAACGAGGATTCTGCAATACAACTGTCCAGCAATGTGATATAAATTTTAAAATCTGTACATGTGTCAAATAAATTAATTTAAAAATTATTGTAAATGACTGTTAAGTAGTAAAACAAAACGATTTCTGCAGATGCTTTTCAAGATTTCCATTTATTGAAAAGAAATGAACATACTTCTGTTCAAGCTCGAGTTATGTAAGACTTTTTCGTGACGTCGTTTGTATTTAAATGTCCAGTCATTTGAAACAATGAAACTACCACACTAAATTTAATTAAACGTTCGACTGAAACAAAATAAGTCAAAGTTGACCAACACTCAATTAATTAAACTTTTACGCAAAGACGATGAGGATTCCGCAATACTGCTTTCAGTGATGTGATGTAAGTTTTAAAATGTGTATTTATGTCAATTAGGTTAATTTTAAAAATATTTTGTTTTACGACAAGATGTGTTTGTAAACTGCAAAATAGGAGTTTAGAGGTTCTAAGTGCATCAGTTTAAATGTTAAATTAAATACTTGTTTTAATTTTTAGCTTCATTGGGGAACTTATTTCTTCCTTGAGACAATTTAACTTTTTAAACAGCAATCTGTATTTCAAAATATATTTAAGCGAGTTTGACGAGGAATTTCTGGAAACTCGTGTTTTTATTTAAAGAAAATCGCACTATTGAAAAAATTCAAGCACAACTGAAACTTTTTAAGTTGAAGTGGCCCATTCAACCCAAACATAGTCGAACAAATCGAATAAGACTGTATCTACCAATAGCACAGCCAAAAATTTGCATTGCCTCATCCAGTTGAAATTTCTCACTACGCTACTGGTAGATAGCATTCCATCGAATTGAACACAATCGAGTTGAACGTGCCATTAAAAAAAAAGCAAGTTACGTTTAATAACTTTTGATCAACCTAATAATCGGATTTTCATAAAATTTTATTTCAGAAGTAATTTTTCCAAAAAATCATACAGAAATAACAATTTAGAAACGGTATCTAGTGAAATATTTGTCGCTCAATTTTTCACCAATTGGGCGTCCATTCATAACATCATTTCAGGGGCACATTCAACCAACATAATTGATGATTCGATATTCGTTTCGAACGAATTTTATCAACCAAAATGAAGTCAGAATTTTCTTTTACTCTACCCAGAAGAAAATGTCTCGCTACGTGACTGGTAGATAGAATTCGAACGAATCGAACATAAACAAGAAAATATGCTTTTTAGTCGTCATTGAAAACTATACAGATTTGGCTCAAAAAAAGAAAAAGCGTAAACGCTTCTTTTGGAACCTCTGTGCACATAAAAAATGGAGATGCACAACCAGACTTCACTCAGTCTACATACAACATTTTAATTTATTACTGCATACAGTTTTTCAGGTATGCGAAATACATTAAAACCAGGGGTGAATTCGTGCTAAGTAGTACTGGAATGCCGTTACTTTTCAAGAACAATAATTCCACTTAAACACAAAACTGGCCAAAAATCGTTATTCAATCATTTAGCATTAGCGTTTCTGGTACTGGTACGAATTCACCTCTGATACATACGTACTTACTGACGTCACGAGAAAACTCGTGATAATGAATTCAGTAACTATCAAAAATGGGCATTTTGATTGCCTGTACATTCATATGCACTTGCAGACGGGTCGAAAACACTAAACATACATTTCGGAATAAGTTAAATGTAATTGTTTGGCCTATTTCAAATTAAATCGTTTTTTTTTTTTATTTAATGCTGCACAAGGAAGAAAAACTATACTAACTAATTGGTAATTCCATCTTTGCTGTGAAGTTTCACATAAATGATTAGTTATTAAAGAATTTCATTGCATTTTAATGGTATAAAAGAACGTTATTTACTTTAATGGTCATTGATCATAAACCGAGCAGTAGACTCTGAGTAGCTAAGTAGTAGGAAGGTAAACAAATTAGATTTATAGACAGTAATAAAAAAGTTTTTGGTCTTGAGGATTTTTTTTTTTAATTAATTTATATACCCATTTGTTTTTGACACGTTTTTGTTTACTTTTTACACTATTGATTGGTATTATGGAAATTTATATTTCAAATTTAGTAGTCATTTCTGTAGTAAATATGATTTTGTGCTACAATTTTTTGTTCCTTTTTTTGCTCGTTTGTCATTTTCCTGTAAACTATTCAATTGGTTTTGTGATGCCATTAGATTTTAAATTTTCATACTAATAATACAGATTAATAATCATATTCACTCAATGCCTAAACCCATCATCAAGCCTGCAGTCTCAATAAAAATGAATTTAGTGAATATTTTTTCTTTTTATAAGCTTCTTTCATGTTTGGGTAGCACACATTCCGGGAGGATATACGTGATCGGTAATTGTTCCGAAACATATCCTAAAAACTGTACTAAAATGTGTGCCACAAAATGTTTAGCGCAAGTGTTCAAAAACCATTCTTTTAGACTATCCATGAAATGTGTAAAAAGTTCGCTAAAAAGGATATATATGTTCCGAACAGTGTTTCTAGAAGCGTTTTGAAAACTGACCGGAAAAAGTGTTCTAAAAAAGGGGACACGTGTACGTGTTCAGAAAGTATTATGACATGCGTTCACAAAACGGTTCTAATAACCATTACAAAAATAGTGTTCTTAAAAAGGAGACAAGTGTACGTGTGTAAATAGTGTTCAAAAGGTGTTTGATTATTTGCAGTGTACGAAGAATTCTTGTCAAAACATATTTTAGTAAAATTGACAGTGCTAACAAACAGTGAGCAGAAACTATGGAGGGACTTTAGGGGTAAAAGGAAACATGGTATAAACGGAACAAACTTTTTACCACACTAGTGGTAATTTTTCAAACTAAACTGTTGGTGAGTACAGAGTATAGGTAACATATAGAAGACAATCTGAGAGTTTTGCACGTTTCTACCTAAACAATTGTGCAGGCATCATCACTGTTTGAAAACATAGGGTAAAGGTCAGGAAACTATATTACCATACTTGCAATGTTTGAAACTGAAGTGTTGATGAGTAAGGACTAGGTACCATATTGGAGAGATTCTGAGAGTTCCGCGTGCTTCTAAACAATTGTGTATGCATCATCATCACTGTTTGAAAATATGGGAAAAAGGGAAACAAACTCTATTATTACACTTGTGGTAATTTTTGAAACTATAATGTTGGTGAGTGATTACTAGGTAAAATACAATGCACACACATTTATGTATCAGTTCATCTAAAAGAAACGGAAAGATCTACAGCTGAAGTATAAAAATGTTCCCTATATTCCAAGTAACCTTATACTAATTTATAGAGAAAGAGCCCATGAGTGCCAGACCTACCTAATAGTATAAAGGCCCAAATTTCTTCTGCGTAAGTACATAAAAAATGCTTACTATTATTTAATCTGAGGAGCGCTGGCTTTGGCCGGAAACAGGTAGCAAAGCTGCGTCAAAAACTGAGTCGTTCCATGTTAAGTGACCTCGTCGTCTCCACCCTACCGTCTCCAATTTGATCGAAATGAAATTTTATACGGGTGCAGACATGCCTTTGTACCTGTACACATTTTGAGCTTCTAAGACCCAAATCCTGAGTATCTAGGATCGATAGGAAAAAGGAAAGGCCCTGAAATGGCGGATAAGCTTTGCGAAAAAAATTGTCATGTTTGGTACGGTTTCCTCGTTGGAGGTCATTTTGGAGTGCACTTTTTTTTTTTTTTTTGAGGTATCGCAGATTCTCATGATTTGAGTCTTGAAAGTTTAAAACTCGTATAGGTTATTTTCAGTAAGTTACCGCCCTACAACCTGGGCTAAGGCAGAAATACATGAAATACACTGCCAGCTCAGTCATTAAAGCCGAGAACTGCAGCCGAGGATAAGCACGAAACTGCAGTCCTCGGCTGGAATGACTGAGCTGGCGGTGTATTTCACGTATTGCATCGATTATTTTCTAAAGCATGTTTGTACCATTGTAGAATGTCCTCAAAATTGAAGATGACTAGATGGGGACCACCAGATCACGTGACAAGGAAAGAATGTAAGATGTTTTACTTTTTGCAGTAATTTTGCGCAACCTTTGTTACCTGTATTCTGGCAAAGCCAGCGCTACTCAGTTTAAATAATAGGAAACTTTTCGTACCTGCTGTGATGTCCTCACGCAGAAAAATTTTGGGCCTTTACATTATGTCGTAGGTCTGGCAATCATGGGTTCTTGAATTATTATCATGTTTCGTTTTATATGAAATAAAAGAAGGCATTAAAGTACTAAAACAACGTTCTTAAATAAAACGTGAGATCTATATAAATTTTCAAATCTCATCATAGACTTTACCTATAGAATTTCGTAGTATTTTTTCATTTTGTGATACTAAAAACAGAAAAAACAATCCATCGAAACACTCTTTCAAAAATAACATTAGAAAATGTTGTATTGTGTTATAGAAAAACACATATAGTCTGCTACAGTCACTATGGTTGTGGCACACATAACCATGTTTGCTACAACTATAGTGGCTGTGCCTCTGATAACCCAGGTCTTACTTAAAGACGTAGCCGCTTAGTAGTGCTGTGATTAGGATCTGCCCAGCCTTCATAATGCTGCTAGATTAGGTTTGTCTCAACTATAATTTCAGTTAATTACAAAAATTCAGAATATAATTAACTGAACCACATTATATACTTTTTCCTCAGGGTTAATCAATAGGTAAAAGCTAAATCTAATTTTCAGAATCAATATAATCACCCTGGAAATGAAGGAGGTAAAGTCCGACAGCAAAAAGCTGACCCTTGGCTTCGCCTTATCTATAATTGCCCATTTTTGTGAAGGGGCGATATGGAGAGGAAAGTTGGAACGGAATTTGCAAGTGTGTCATTGGTTCTATAGTTTGAATACGTCACCTTGGGATTTCAGAAATTAGCTTGTAAAATATTTGAATGTTTTGCTATTAAAACAAATGTCTCATTGGACAGGTCACGAAAGTGAGTGGGTCTTGATTTTACTTCATGCAGCAGCCATTGGTCATAGATAACTACGCCTCCCGTAATTAATGTCAATTGAAAGTTGGCGATTCATGTGGCGTCTATTTCATTTTTTCGCCAACACAATGCAGTTGTAGATAATGCTTCAGAGAAAACCTTTCAAGTCTAATAAATCCAGAACAAAAATATACTAGATGTACATTTTTTTTCATATCGCCAAAATATGGCAAGCGTCCTTTCTTCCTGTTATTTTAAGGAATGGACTCGTTTTCTCAAATGATTAACAAGGGTCATTTGTTCGCGGTCGGACTGTAAAACATCATGTAAATAACTTTATTGAACGAAATACAAGCTTTAAAAACTTTAATCTCCACAAACGACACAAAAAAAAAAAAAAATCTGTCACGCTTTTAATATGTGAAATTAAAAGTTAAAATAAAAAAGAACATAAAATCTGCTAAAAGAATCTGAAAAAATAACCTTAAAAACCTTTGTTTTATGGTACACGGAAGCACATGCTATTAAATATTTAGCTTTTTAGCTTAGTGCTAAAATATAGTACAAAATGCACTAAAATACAAAAGCTGTGTTTCCACTACGGTTAATAAATATTTAAAAGTTAATCTCCTTTTCACAATCAATAGAATCACCCGAAGCTAGAAGTAAAAAGAGAAAATCTGTTTGCACAAGTTTTAATACGATAGGAAACTCTTTCCAAATTAAAATGTATTTGTCCCAGTTAATCCACGTAGCGAGATTTTGGGGTTTATTTTTAAACCGTGTAACAATGATTTGTTTCATGAGTCTTAGGTACTTTCAACAAATGCTAACTCGTGAAATGCTTATAATGAAATAAAATTAATTTTCAAAAGTAAGTTAATGCATCAAATATATGTGTATTTTCCTTAAAGTACTTTGTTTATAAAAATGTATATAGGTTGAAATTCACACATTTTAGAAACGATAATAAAGTGCAGTATGGAAAGATTTAAAAATCTAAGTTTCCATAAATGTTTTCCCTCATTTCAAGGTGAATGTTACTTAAATACACGGTTGTAGTGTTTGTTCTTTATTATAGCTTTATTATAAAGCAGAATGAAATTTAAATAAAGCTGTGTCTCAAACAGCACTGTGTAAGCCATATCAAACAAGAAGTTCTGTCTAGAACTAGACGAGCCTACTTTCCCGTATACTCATACTGCTTTCTAGTACCTGATCAATATTCTTAAAAATAGTTAAATTCGCAAATTTTTTCAAACATATTTTTAAAATACTTTAAGCTGAGTTCTAGGAATAAAATATTCCTTACTCGTCTTAAAAAAAAAAAATAGCAGCAACTTTTAAACAAAGCAGCTAATACACTTTTTTCCATTAAAAAAATCTAACAGCTTTCAAAACGAAAAAATAATAACTAAAATTAATAAGCTCATTAAAATAAATACATCATATCAAAAAAAAAAAAATCGTTTCTTTTCCCCTGTTGCCAAAAACATTTTTTAAATGAATTAATGCACTTACCAAAACAAAAACAAAAACAAAAAAAAACAAAAAAGAAGGGGAAAAAAAACAATAACATGTTAATTTAAAGAAATAATTTTCTTTGTCGTCAAAAAAAAAAAAAAATCGTCTTCGCATAACTTTATGTAGAAACATAAATGACTTCGAGTTTATTCGCCAAAAACTGAGTACCTAAATTGAAATTTTGCGTAAAAATAAAAACAAATCATATCAACAATAATTATTTCACAGTTAAAACCATAGCTGCGGAGTCGGAGTCGGAGTCAATCTCATTTTGGGGTAATATCTAAGAATCGGAGTCAGTCATTTGTCCTCCGTGTATAAATTTTTGCCAAAGCTACGAAGTCAGAGTCGATTTCGGGGAGTCGGAGTCCGATTAATTGTCGGGCACAGGGGTCGGAGTCGGAGACAAGTTCCCCTAAATTCTTGGAGTCGAAGTCTGGAGTTTGGCGTCAAGAGATATTTCTAACAAAATTTGTTTGAAGTAAATCCGCCTTCAAGTACGGAATCTACATTGACTTTCAGTTTCCCCGTAGGCGCTAATGTTAAGGGATTTAAACTGTTCAAAATTGAACGAAAATTGTTCAAATCAAAAAGATATTTTATATACAAGTTTTTTATCAAAAACTTTTTCCTACAAAGTTTGTTTGAAGCAAATTCGACTCACAGTTTAGAATTGCCTTAAATTTACCCATAGGCGCTAATGTTACGTTTTTTTTGAACTGTTCAAAATTGAACAAAAAATAGTTCAAATCAAAAAGTGAAATGTGGGAATGAAGTCTTCCTCTCCGAGGTCTTTCGAACAAAAAAAAGTTTGTTCGAATCGGACTATTCATTCAAAAGTTATTAGGGGGGGGGGGGGCAGACAGACCGATAGACTGACAGACATTTTTCCCCATCTCAATACCCTACTTTCCAATTTTTAATTTTTCAATATTTATTTAATTATTTTATTTATTTTTGACTTTTTTTCTGTTTTTTGCGATATTTTAAAGATGCATTAAGCCTTCTTTTATGCTTTTTTCTTCTTTTTCTGACTTTTACTGGGAAAGTAGGCTAAAAATGGAAAAGTATGTCATGCCCCCAGGAGAAAACTCAGTTTGTAGCAAAACTCAGAGGTTCCTAAACTTTTCCCATTCGCAGCACCCTTTGAAGAATTAGAAATTCCTCACGGTACCCTACTCGATCTGTTATAGAAGGAGTCCACTAAAATCCACACAAAAAAATTCTGAGCTGCAGAAGCTAACGTCATAAAAATTCTGTCTAGGTGTAGTAAGCTCGCCATGCGCTACAAAATGAAGCCACTTACAGCGTCGTATGGTGGCAAACGTAAGAGCTCTCGTTATTATCTCAAAACTAAAAGATGCGGGAAAAACCAGTTAGAAAGTTGTTCAACATCATAAATTAAGAAAGAATATACATCTTCTGTGAAGCAATGCTGAAAATAGTGGGCGTAAAATGAATATTTGATTGTTCACGTTAAACAAAACTGCCCTTACCGGCCATGAGTATCCTCTACGAGAAATGTTCAAAAGAATATCGTCTGACACTGTGGCAGTGTGATTTATTCCTGCCATTCCCGAATCTATTTTTTCAAATTTTCATACAACGAGAGTGGAGAACGGGGAAAATTCCTTTCTTCCTTTCGCGCCAACTAGGTTCATT
This sequence comes from Uloborus diversus, assembly GCF_026930045.1. Classification (NCBI taxonomy): domain Eukaryota; kingdom Metazoa; phylum Arthropoda; class Arachnida; order Araneae; family Uloboridae; genus Uloborus; species Uloborus diversus. The sequence goes on along the minus strand of NC_072732.1, from coordinate 73,551,750 downwards.
GACCGCGCATGACTACACTCTATTACACTTAGAGAGCGTCCCTGCCTGATCTGCCGTCATAATAATGCGCCGCGGTCGGAGAACACTATACCACTTTCCTTTACATAAAATATATATAATTTAACCTAATTTTAACTTTGGCTTTGACTTTTATCATGGATGGCAGATGTATAAAAGAAATAGAACCAAGGAGATCTGGAACTCTTTCTTAACGCGTACTAATCTCCAGCACGGTTGAATCGAAAGAGGGAACACGTCAGGAATTTGCTTTATGAGTCCAAAGCTACGTTTGCCCCTGTCTAGCGGTGTTCGCGGGGTTTGCCTAAAAAGAGAGGTTATATAGAGAAACCCCCAACGGTTTCAGCAGAGTTTAAAAAGTTTCGTCCGTTAGCAATGTAGTGATAAAGTGTTAACAACCCGGGCTGGACTTGCTGTCCACGCCCGGGTATAAAAGGAAATGTGAAATGTATATATTTTTTTAGTTTTTTTTTTTTTTTTTTTTTAATGTTTTTTCCCCCAATAGCTTTTTGTTTTGTGACCTTGAACACCTCCCTTATTCATCAGGATGTTTTGGCAAGTGCATTTGGTTTGAATTTCATTGTAATCTTTAGAAGCGGTCTGTGAAGCCGTTCTTCTTCTTCAGTGTTGCAATTTTCGGCAGTAGTAGACATGGGTCTTAACGTTACAACAGCGGATATAGGTTCATTTATCGTATCGCGTTATGGGGAATAAATGCAAAATATTCTAGATGCGGTTGAGAATTCATTACAAAAGTTACGGAATGATGTTCTAAGGACAATAAATGCCGAATTATTCCTGGAAGTATGACGTGAAATACTAATAGTTGAAGGGTTGTCAAAATTTTCCCATAATGTGATATAATCAATTTTCTGGTATTTAAATGTCATGTATATATTAAGCAACTAAAATAAAAATCATTAATTGATAATAGATTTATTTTTATTACGAATAATGAATTATTTACTACAGCATGAGATTTATCTTGAAAAATCTTTAGGCATTTGTTAAATTTCCTTGGAAAAGGTATATTTCAGTTCAAAATTTAAAAATATTTTTCTCCGTGCTAACAAAAGGTCAAAGATTATTTGAAGAAATTGACAGGAATGTATCTTAAACACACGTATTTTAAAAAAAAAATTGAAAGTAGAGCGGTCTCTGAAATCTGACGTCCCCTGTTACGTCTTACTTTTTCACCTCCCCTGTTACGGGTTAAGGATAGGTGGCTATGGAGGCCATTTTATGCAACCAGCATACCCGACGACTTGTTGCTGGAATGCATTTTACGTCTACTTTTTACATTATCAGGCGGAAAAGGTCTGCTATTTTTTACTTTGACGATTCTGAACAACTTTGTGGTTAAATTTTCCCCGTATGTCTTAAAGATTCTGAGATAACAACGCTAAATCCAAAGTTTGCCAGGAAAGGGAAGGGGTTGCCTCAGCACCTACATTAGCAAATCCTGGAAATAAAACTAAGTTATCGATAACTATGCAGTAAGAGTTTTGGTCTCATTATAGAACACAAGCACCGGTGTAAAGTAATTAGATTATGAGTTGAATTTGTTTTGGCCTTGGGGTCGGTTCCAGTTACAAACAAGTAAACCAATCTCTTTTCTATTTTTTTTTTCAAACTAGAGTAAAATTTTATATAAAATATGATAGGTCAGTTTTGACTTTTATTGGTTGTTTTGACATTAAATTCATTAAAAAAATCGCTTTGGAATGATTTTTTAGGCGGCTCAAATAAAGTTGTGACTTTGATTAATTGAATTCATGACAAAGCTAATTATCAACGCAATTCTTAGCGATTAAATATGATTCAGTATTAAAAGTTAATTCTTGATCTCTTAAAAATATCTTCTCTGACTCACATTTTTGTTTCGTTATGCCTTTATGCAGCAAAAATGCCCATTCCTTCATAAGTTTGAGTAATAGTTACCTCCGAAATATCCTCATAAAATTAATTTATCGGAAGGTTTCATTTTAAAATTCTATTTTTCTTTTATTTGCTTTAAATATTTTTAAGAATAAAATTATGTCGTCTACTTTCCTTAAATTATACATTATTTCAAATGTGAGAAATATCTGGGGCAAGGAAATGAGTTTCAAATTTGTACTGCGATTATGTAAAATCAATTAAAGTTTTGCTTTTAGACCTGAAAAAGTCAAGGTTTAACTGGGTCACCACAACGTCAAAGGTCAAAAGGAAAAAAATCGTCAAAATAATGATTAAAAAAGAGAAGGCAGGAAATTAATCTTTTTTGCAGAGAGTTGTTTAAGTAACGGCTACGAATTGCAAAAAATAATACAACTTTCTTCTGCGCTTCTGATCGCAAAAAACAGAACACAAGTTTTTGCTGTTAATAATTTTCTAGTTAGAAAATGCAAAAAAGGGTGTTACCGTTTGTTTTCTCTGTCCTTTTTTCTTCGACTTTTGAAAATTGTCATTACATTTTTATCATTTAATGTTATAGACATTTTATTTAAACGCTATAGACGAATAATTTCGATGTTAATTCATTTCCATATGAATCCCAATGAACACGTTTATATCGGTGAAGCACCACTACAAATATCGACTGCAAGCAGCACAGTTGACATATTGGTATGTTGATTTTTTTTGAAAAAAAAAAAAAAAAAAACTACTGAACTGCTAATATGTAGTTCATTTTTTGAACACTAACGTGTAAAAAAAGTAACGTTTAACTGAGAACTAACAACATTTAATCTCTAACTCTACTGCCTTTATTGCGACTAAAAATGTTAACCTGATACAAATTTGTTTAATTTTTTCTCGCTTTAATAGTTACTACATTATTTTACTTTTGATGTTTATTCTGAAAAATGTGTAGTAACACTTTTAAAACCTTTAAAACCTGTTTTCAAAAAACAAATAAATGAATAAATAAATAAATAAATAATCGAATCTGCCGTACGAAAGGGGGTGATAGATGAGCCCAAGTGGAGCATAGAACCACCCATTATCGTGTCCAATCCTTAACCGTAACAGAGTTTTGGTAAATTTAAGGATTTCTAAACTTCTTGTAGGACATACAAGGAAAATAAGTACATATTTGAAAAGAGCAGACTAAATCCTACAAAATGATACCTTTCGCATTAAGATAGCCGCATTTTACCGAGAGCTATGAAATATTGGACACACTCAGAATTAAAATGGTGCCAACATTTTTAATCGACATTTTCAAAAACAACCGTAAGAGCTTACAATCGGGCAAATCTACCAAAAACTGGCCCATTTCATTAGCTTTCAGATGATACAACAACAAATCATATTGGGCTTCATGTTCAGCTGAAATTCAGGCTTTTGTTTGAAACAGTGTAAAAATCTGCATTCGTTAAAAAAGAAAACCAGTGAAGAGTCGCAATTTTCTGTTTTGAATTTTCTGTTTCACGATAGCATGTTGCTTTCTTTGTTTAAGAAAATGATATTTTTATATAAAAATAATAGTTTTAACAGTTTAATAAAAAGAAAGAACACACGAGATAATGATTCGTAGAAATAAAAGAAGCATTGCTTTCCCGTGCTTTTCACAAAGGGAAAACCAAGAACAAAAAATGTTACACCAACTTCAATTAGTACATTTAATAAATGTTCAAAATTTGCAATAGCTGCTGAAAATTGGTCACCGCCACACCTGATACACGCTCTTGCCCTTTTGCGAACGGAAACAACCGTTGCTCTTAAAGAAATTTCATTCCTTAATTTCCCTACTGCTTCAGCAAGCCGGTCGCTCAATCCTTGCAAACTTGCTACTTCTGTTTTGTAAACTTCTTGTTTTAAGAATCCCCAAACAAAGAAGTCCACTGGCGTCAGGTCTGGGGATCTAGGGGGGGGGGGGGGCAAGGGATGGGGCCCATACAACCAATCCATTGGGGATACTGTTCAGTTAGAAATTCCCGAACGGCATTTGAAGAATGTGCAAGGGCTCCATCGTGTTGGAAAATGATTTCCGCTCTCTCCTAAACAGGAATAGTATCAAGAAGGTCAGGCAAATGATGTTCAATGAACTCTAAATATGAGCTTCCTGCATTATAAGACCTTAAAACGTATACAGACCCATCAAAAGACTTTCGATTACGATTTATGATTGTGAAAAATATCGTCTGAAAATAAAAAGCATTTGTTTAACAAAACAATTAATGATAAAAACTAAACAGAATTATTCATTTGTCATAATATTTTATGTATCGTTTGCTTCTTTCTGATATTTTGTAAATGTGTTTCGAAAATTGCTAGAATTATGATTCTTTTTACAGTAAGTCAGTAGAGAGTGTGTTTTTAGTTTTTGAAAGTTTTCGTTAAAGTTTCTAAAGATAAGTTGCTATATTCTTTTCTCGATTTTTGGGTATGTCTCGATTTTTTAACGAAGAGTATGCTGACATGCATTTCGTGTACGGATTTTGTGATGGTAATGCTCGCAGAGCCGAGAAAGAATACCGGCTCCGTTACCCAAATCGTTCTGCATCTAATAGATGTGTTTGCCTCTATACACCGAAAGCTCAGAGAGACAGGTTCATTTGGTACGTTGTTCGAGAGGGGCCAGGATAACCGTTTTGCCAATGTTGAGGAGTATGTGCTGGACCGAGTAGTGGAAAACCAAAGTGTGAGTTCACGCTCGATTGCTATAGAAGGTGGACTATCACAACGTAAAGTGATGAAAACATTGCACCAAAACAAGTATCACCCGTATCATTTTGCTCTAGTACAAGAACTGCGCAATTCAGTATTAGAAAAGCGGGTAACATTTTGCAGATGGCTACTAGCCCGAGACACGGAAGATCACCATTTTCTAAGAAAGATATTGTGGACAGATGAGTCGTTGTTCACTAGAGGGGGCATCATATATTTGCATAACTGGCATCATTATACTGAACATAATCCTTTCTTAACCCAAAACTCATCATTCCAAACTCGATTCAGCATAAATGTTTGGATTTGCATAATAGGAGATCATTTAATTGGTCCGTATGTGTTTCGAGGTAACCTAAAAAGAAACACATATTTAGAGTTCACTGAACATCATTTGCCTGACCTTCTTGATGCTATTCCTGTTCAGGAGAGGGCAGAAATCATTTTTCAACACGATGGAGCCCCTGCACATTCTTCAAATGCCGTTCGGGAATTTCCAACTGAACAGTATCCCCAATGGATTGGTCGTATGGGCCCCATCCCTTGGCTCCCTAGATCCCCAGACCTGACGCCAGTGAACTTCTTTGTTTAGGGATTCTTAAAACAAGAAGTTTACAAAACAGAAGTAGCAAGTTGGAAAGAATTGAGCGACTGGCTTGTTGAAGCAGTAGGGAAACTAAGGAATGAAATGTCTCTAAGAGCAACGGTTGTTTCCGTTCGCAAAAGGGCAAGAGCGTGTATCAGATGTGGCGGCGACCAATTTCAGCAGCTATTGTAAATTTTGCAGGTTTATTAAATGTACTAATCGATGTTGGTGTAACATTTTTTTGTTATTGATTTTCCCTTTGTGAAAAGCATGGGAAAGTAATGCTTCTTTTATTTCTACGAATCGTTATCTCATGTGTTTTTTCTCTAAATTAAATGTTAAAACTATTATTTTTATATAAAAATATCATTTTCTTAAACAAAGAAAGCAACATGCTATCGTGAAACAGAAAATTCAAAACAGAAAAGTGCGACTTTTTGCTGGTTTTCCTTTTTTAACGAATGCAGATTTTTACACTGTTTCAAACAAAAGCCTGACTTTCAGCTGAACTTGAAGCCCAATATGATTTGTTGTTGTATCATCTGAAAGCCAATAAAATGGGCCAGTTTTTGGTAGATTTGCCCGATTGTAGCTCTTACGGTTGTTTTTGAAAATGTCGATTAAAAACGTTGACACCTTATTTATTCTAAGTGTGTCCAATGTTTCAAAGCTTGTAGCTCTCAGTAAAATGCGACTATCTTAATGCGAAAGGTATCATTTTGTAGGATTTAGTCTGATCTTTCCAAATATGTACTTATTTTCTTTGTAGGTCCTACAGGAGTTTCAGAAATCAGTCGTTTTCTCCGAATTTTGTTTTTTTACTCATTTTCCTTAAATTTACCAAAACTCGGTTACGGTTAAGGATTGGACACGATAATGGGTGGTTCTATGCTCCGCTTGGGCTCTTCTATCACCCCCTTTCGTATGGCAGATTCGATCAAACTCACCCTGTATGTATATATATATATATATATATATATATATATATATATATATATATATATATATATATATATACAGTGAGGGGGGAAATTTTTTTTTCCTAGATGATGTGAGATTTAAAAAATAACATATGATTCGTGCAGATTGACACACTGTAAACAAAAAAAAAAAAAAAAAAAAAAAAAAAAAAAAAAACCGAAACGTTACTGGGTAAGTAGTTCCGTGTAACGTTTCGGGATTTCAATGGTTTTTATCCACTTCCTAGAAATATCAAGTATCATTGTCAAAAAGTTTCCTGAATTGCTACAAGTTGTTCGAATGCAGATTTTTCTCTGCTGTAAAAAATATTTTTAGCTTCCAGTTTAAAAATTAACTGAGATTATTTATAAGGTGTATCGACTTCGGTTCGATTACGGCTCGTCCATGCTGATAATGCTCTCAAAGGGAGCAAATAAGTGTGGACTAGTCGCTTTGCAAGATTTGCCATCAAGTGAGATGTCTGATATTTACTCGCAATTCTGGCTTTGCTTTGGCTATGTTTGCGATACTGATTTTGGAACTGTCTTGATATATTAAGTAGGTGCTTAGCTGTTATATTATCTCTACCTAAGATTACTCTAAAGCTCTAGAGACACGAGTGGCTTTAAACGGGGAGATTTCTGGATTTTTCAGAAAAGTTACTGAGTTTTAGCGGAAACGTTTCTTGTTTTTGCGAGATATGTTACTGGCATAAATTAAGTCAGTTGCCTATTATTTCTAGTAGTGTTTCTGAATCGTTTTTACAGTGCATAAAACATTTTCAACAAGTAAGTATTCTTGACTAATTTAGAAAATGTAAATGTAATTTTTCATTTGCAACGAATTTATTAGTGTACAAGAGCGAAAAACTGAGTATCTCGTTAATTACTAGACTTATTGGATACTATATACATTGATTTCATTTCTTAAAACAAAAAAAAATCAGAAAATAAAATTTCCTTGTAAAATAATATAAATAATTGAATATCACCCACAAAACAAGTCCGAGTTTGGTAAGTAAACATATAGTGGACTACAACGGGAGCTTTACACACAGGTCAGCTCTTTCAGAATCTTTCGAACAATGAAAACATCTTCTGTGCAATATCAATTTAAAGGAACCTCTTCAGCTAGGATTCCAGTAATTGAAAATGTAGGACACGAGCTTATTCATGAAATATGCTTAGTTATCCGAAGAAAAGTAATAATAGGTTGTATTTGAATGATGCAAATGAATTAATCAGCTGATAAGAATTTCGTTTCGAACACTTTTAGGCTTTCGTCAGAAGAATTGGTATTCTCCGCGCGTAAGTTAAATCACTAGGGTTTGTACTTCAAAATTCAATCATTTTCAGAGCGCATATTTTAATTGCTTATTCAGAAAACTATTTTGATGATTAGTGTCATCGATAAGGATTATTTAAGATGAGGAACTTTGTGCATACTTGAAATCGATTATCATTAATCCTCATCGGGTATAATTCGCAGAATTAGTATTAACTCAGTTTTCCAAACTTGTGAGTGCAAACTATGTAATTAACGTTAAAAATAAAAACTGACGTGTTAAAAGCACAAAAGAGCAACACTAATGGGAGTTAAGTTTTTAGGGTTGTTATTTCTATTTCAAGTGCTTAGGGATGAAAATAAGTAGAATAATATGCTTTGGTCGGGTATCTTTTTATCCATTAGTTCACATGTTTTGATGTTTTGCTCTAAAAACGGAATTCCTACACCTTCAGCTTGGCCTGGGGATGTTTTGTTGTAGATTCCTGCCTCCCCATTTATTAACCAAAAGTACATCTTCCTTCATACCTCACGTAAGCCGATAAATTCATGTACTCGACCTAGTAATGAATCTGCTTTAATATTCAGAATATTAGTTCTAAAAATGCATTCTAATGTCCTGAAAATTCGTTTTAATTCTCAAATTGGCGTAAATTTGCAGTTTATTTTTTCTAACCCATTCTCAATCTACCTTGCTTGCTGGTATGATAATGACCACATCATGAACCGTGCAAATACAGTAATATAATAGCTGCTCATGTGCTCCGTGGACGAAGCAGTTTATTACCTTCTAGTGGTAATCGCACGACTTTGCCCGTAGTTGAAAATTAAAAGGTCATTTGGTTTGCCTGTATATTTACAAATAATGAATGGCGAAATTTTCGCTAATTTGCCATGTTTATTTGCTCGCCAATATTACGGTTCCACGTTATGATAATTTCGTTATTTACTCTTCCACGTTGTGATAATTTTCTCTTTAAAATTTTCTTAAAATTGGAATAGAAAAAGAATAAATCGAATTTTCGAAAAATATCTTCGAGGTGCACACCTCCATGCTACTAACTAACTTTGTGCCGAATTTCATGAAAATCGGAAGAGCGGTCTAGGCGCTGTGCGCGTCAAAGAGATTCAGACATCCAGATAGACAGAGATCCAGATATCCAGACAGAGAGACTTTCAGCTTTATTATTAGAAAAGAAAATATTTCCACTTTTTGTTGTTCAATGTTTATGTACATCTAACTACCCAATGTAATTTAAAAGATTTCCTTCATTGTTGTTTATACTTAGACTTAAACTTAAAATTGTAACAAACCTACTGGTAAGACAGTTATAAACAAAATATATTTATAATACATTTAATGCTTTAGTTGCAATCTGTGCTGGTTACAATGTAGATCATTAATTTTTTCATCCTTTCGAATTATATATATATCGCTCATTTGGAGGAAGAGTGCCACAATACATAGAAATGAAATTTTATAGGAGGAGCGTTTGAAGTTGAACTCTTTAGGAATTTTGCATTAATAAAAGTAAGTTTGCTGTGCTCTAGAGTGATTAATATTAGAACAAAAAGTTTGTCATTATTTTTCGAAGAAGGTAACGTCCTTCCATGGTCTTTAAGCAAAAAAAAAAAAAAAAAAGAAAGAAAAATTAAACATTTCGTATTGTGGCACTCTTCTTTTAAACGAGCGATATGTGTTTATATACATGTCATTCCCGTTTAACCCATAGTACCTTTATTTTCGCAACGGTTGTTCTTAGATGCATAATTCTAATTGCAAAAATTATCAAAAACAGATGCAGAGTCAAGCTATTGAATGTTTGAAGTGAAGAAAAAGGAGTCAAAAAATGCAAAATTTACCTTTTTTTATAGATCCTAGGTCCCTCGGCTTATATTTATTAAACTAATCACCATTGAAAATTTATTTTAACACAGAAAGTTTGACCTTAGTATGATCAATATTTTCTGAGATATGAAACGCAGCATTTCGTTACTTAAATCACTTTACACTCACCTTCAATAACACCTTTTGGGAGAAAAATAACGGCTAATAAGGTGTTTGAAAAATATGCGTTTATAAATTGTCTTTTGGAATAGTAGGAGCTTTTGTTGCGTGATTTTGAGTATCATGGAATACAATTTGCATTTATTTTTGAATAGCAATGAAAAACATATAAGTACTACCTTCTCTTTTTTCTTCCACAACTTGTAATTCTTTTGAAAGTGCGATAAGCTCCAAATCATTTGGGTCTCACAAAATTTTGTTGTGTAAGTAATATTTTTCATTAGGGCTTTTTTCTCCTAAATATAGATTAGGAGACTTAGGATCCATATAAAAACTTATTCTGTGTATTTTGGCTCATTTTCATTTTCGCTTCCAAATTTCAATACCTCAACTCTGCATCTGATTTTGAAAATTTTTGCAATTGGAACTATGCATCTAGGACTAGAAGTTGCAAAAATAGAGTTATTTGCAGGTTAAACCGGAACACTCTGTATACGTATGTATGTACTGAAATTAATAAGAAAGCATTCGAAAAGGAATAAATACAGTTGGCATATTTTACTATGGTAAATTATTTTACATTCGCACATTCTGACTCTTTGAGCTTGAACATATTTTTTAATTTCGAAATTGGGGGATAAGGGAGCAATTAGATGTAATGGCAAATCTCTGTGCTCTGAAACATTATTTTGGCTGTTTATTCAAAAATTCGTAGGTGTGGCACTTTTCTAATAATATTCAGTAAGCCATTTTTGCAATGCGTAAGTTTATCTAATATCTTCAAAAACAGAAAAATCTGTTTAGTAAGAAAAGCAAATAGTTTTCAACAGAGGAATAAGCTCCTTAATTTGCATGTAAATAAGGCAAGAGTTTCCCATTTGCCACAAACTCGATTCTTGCTGGAGGGTAATCGTAACTAAATTCATTTATTGTTCAGGGTTCTTTTTTTGGGTCGTAAAAATATGAGCATTTCAAGTAGTTTTATCTAGAGAGGTAGATAAGATAAATAGGTTTTCTTCCCAGAAAACACAAGACGAAAAAAACAAGACAGGGAATAAACTTATGAACATCATATTTTGTGGCATCTATTTACGCAACGTTCAACAAGAAAGTATGTTCAGAACTAAACTAGCCTACTTTTCGGTATAACAAAATTAGTTTACTAACACTAGGTCATAATTATCTTCATTTGCTAAGAATATAAATTATGTCAACACTCTGTCTCTAAATTTTTTTTGCCAAATTTTTAAAGCCAAAATTGCGTTTCCCTTTAAAAAAAGAACTATTAGATTATTCAGAAATTATTATATTTGGTTTCTCAAATTGTCTTGTTTTTGTTATTATTATTATTATTATTATTTTGCAATTCATAACCTTTCTTTTTGTATCATTTTAAAGTAATTTATTTTTCTTATAAATATGCAACTACTTCACAGGACGGAAGCTGAAGAGCAAAAATATAAAAATAAATAAATAAATAAAATAATAAATAAACAAATGAATAAATACAATAAATAAATTAGTAAAATAAAGGAATAAATACAATAAATGAATAAATAAAATAAATAAATAAAATCAATAAATGTGCCAACATTTGATTAGAAATAGGTAAAAAATGAATAAATAAGCAAATGAAGTATTATCACACGTTAAGCAATAGAAAGTGATCTTCAGAAAAAAATGAGTAAAGAATTAAATTATTACAGTAAACTTTTGTCAATGTTGTCTTTGACGGATACTATTTCAATTTTAGTTAAGGATCTTTTTTCTACGTCTTAAAAGAAAAAACTAAGAACATATTCAGAATTTACATACTTTTTGTTTTGTTTGGCAACAAACATTATTTTTTGTGTTGTTGATTTCTTAGATAAAAAGGTTTGGAGTTCTCTCTCTATGTTTTTCATTAAAAGGCTTTTCACAGATATCTTGTTTGAAACAGTTCCATTTTTTTTCGGAATCTATTCATGTCTTAAAAAAGTCAATTAATTTACTTTCATCTCAAAATAGTATACATTTAACTTTTCAGTTTTTCAATTATAATTTATTTTTTATTTTTTTTCTTGATTTTGTTTTTAACAATATTTTTTTTTTCAATACATTAAGCTTTTTTTCATTCTTTTTTTCTTTTTTATTTTCTTTCCTAAGAAAGTAGGTTTTAAGGGGGTCTGGGACACATTTTGAAAATTTTTTTATTATGTACTTTAGAGTTTTGAAATTTTTTGCACTGATTCATCATTTATTTAATAAGCAAAATCATAACATCAATATGAAAAAAAAAATTTTTTTATTTAAATTTAATTAGTTTTTTTCAAAAAAATGGGGTTGCTTTAAATTGCTATAACTCAAAATATTGTTGGTCAATTTTCAATTTTTTTCAAAAAAGTATGCACAAATATCTAAGCTTTAATTTTTATTCGGCGATTTTAAAAATATTGATTCGATAAAAAATAAAAAATATTTGAAAAAAAATTTCGAAAAATTCAAAGATACTTTTTTTAAAAAAAATCTTAATTTTTGCAGTAAACGTTTTTTTCAAATTCGCCGAATAAAAATTAAAGTAAACTGCTTGAAAAGGATATGCTCCAAGTTTCATTACTTTATCTCTATCGGTTCCTGACTTATAAGAGTTTGAATGCAAGAAATCGGGAAAAATTGCATCATGGAGAAAAACGCGTTTAAAGTTTTAAAGTTAAGTACACATTAGCTGGATACATGCAACAAAAATAACTATATCTTTCGTTCTATTTAAGGTAGAAACAAGATTCAAACGTCTTCTTAAGCAGAAAGAAACGGAGCAATTTTTCAAATTATAAAAAAAAATTGCAAAATTTGACGATTTTTGTGTCCCGGACCCCCTTAAATTCATTTTCCGTAATTGAACTTTAAGCTGCCGAAAACTCTGATTCAGGAAGATAAGTTGTATTGTTTTAGAGCGCAAGCATTATAATTCAAAATATTACATTATAAAAATATATTGCAAGTAAGATTTTAAAAATGTAAAGATATTAATCAATATCAATTTTCATAAGCAATGTAATACAGTACTGAGAGGATTAATTGATAAATGTCATTTTATTCGTTTTCTTACGTGTAAGCTTACAAAGAAGCATTCCAAATCTGCTCAGAGTTCTGATTGGCAGTTATTATCAAAGTAGCATCCCCATGCACCTGGTAAGTAGCAGGTCTTTATGTCCCCACTAAGCGGTAGGTACTCCTCGATGTCAGTTTGTCACTTATTGCGTAGGTCATCATTAGCGTTATGGATATCAGCTCAGAAACATGTGATAAACTGATTGCGTTTCAAAAAAAAATAATAACGTTGCCTCAGAGCAACAGTAAGATATATTAGAGTTATTTTTGGGATTAGATATCTTACTGTTTCTCTGAGGCGACGATAAGATGGTAGAGAGAATAGGTAAAATATGTGGAGTGAGTATAACAAGTGTCGAGAGGATATAAAAGCAGTTTCAGACAACAGGGGAAATGCTAGAACCAATCGTACTAGAAAATGCCGCCAAAAAAGATCAATTTCGGCTCATGATGAAATTTTTTTGCATTGAATGACTATAATAAATTTTCGGTCAACTAGTCTTGACCTGTCCATGTCCATGGCGGCAGCTGGCGTCGATATTGTACCTTCAACAGTGCGATACATGCTGTTAGAATACGAGCAGAGATTATGTTGACCGTACAAGAAGCAGCTTCTCACGTCTCGTATGAAGAAAAATTGGGCATGGAAATGCAAAACTTAGACTGGAATTTTTTTTTCTGAAGAACTTTTGTGATCTGACGACTTTTGTGATTCCGGGATTTAAATCCAAGTACTTGAGAAGGAGCAGAGGATAACCTTTTAATCAGCACTATATCAACCAAGCAAAAAAGTATCCACTCGAAAGAGATGTTTTGGGGTTGTTTCTGCAGTTGGGAGACGAAATTTGTTGTTCAAGTGGAAGGAATAATGAACAAGGCCAGTTACGAAGTCATATTGACCGGAAAAGTTCTTCCAACCAAAGTGTGACGTAATGGAAATAGCGTTTTCCAACAAGACAGCGCGCGATGCCATTTCGAAGAGATTAAAAATTTTTGCTCAGAAAACATAGTTTTACATCATTATTGCTGCATGTTGGAAGCTTCTTTTATTATAAAAAAGTATGTTGTAATTTTAAAACAAATTCAGTACTTTTAGAGATTTAAAAATTATTGTGTTTTTCGGAGAAAAAATTACAAATTTGTTTACATGATAAGTTCTTACCTATTAAAATATTTTGTATAATTTATTTGAGTCCGAAAGACAATTTTCAAACATTTTTGATTTGTAAATGTATGTTACGAGCAAAAGTCAGGGAAAGTCATAGATTTCAAAACTCAAAATGCAGCAGATACCCTGCAAATGCTTCTGTCCTTCATAAACAAAAGGTAAACCATAAATTAGATTGGGTTGCTTCAGACTATTTTTCTGGCATCACTGGATTTAAAATCTGTAAGGTAAATTGAACCACCAACATTATTTTAGACGGCAAGTGAGTCGATTCACAATATATTGTTTCACAATTTCATCAAATTTTTCAATAAAAAGTAATATAAACTGTATACTACATATGTATATATATCAACTTTACACATTTTATTTCGTATATAGATAAAAATGTATCATTTATTCCATTAAAAACACTTGTTTTTAATGGGTTACAGTTGTAGAGCTTAAATATCTATTTTCGAAAAGGTATTGTGATTCAAAGTAGCTATCAAAACCGTTTAAGTGAAAAAAAAGCTTATATTCAAAGCGCTGTAACTCAAAATTGTCACCTTGCATCTCCTTTTACTTTTACTTTTTCCTCCAAAATAACCAGTTTTTGGATATTTACCCAGGCCTAGGTTAAATGCTCTGGTAAATGCCCAAAAAAATATTAACTTCCAACCGGATCCACACTACTGATTGCCACAATACTGTAGTATGTCTATGAGCATTGTTAATCCTAAAAATATTTAAGTTCATGTTTCATGCCTGATTTTAAAAAGATTTTAATCTCCTAGATGGAATAAGAGTATGCGAGAATCACTGTAAAACTAATTCTTATTACATCTTCGATTCAATGTGTGACAGTTCATATGAATAAGCTTAAGAACAAGAAAGTTTTTCTCTTTCCGTCCAAGTGTTCGAAAATTGGCTTATGGGTTTTAAAATAGGATTACGGAAACAAAGGAAGAAACTGAAAAGTGTCATGTACTTCTAGTGGAGTAGAAAAATAGAAAATTATAGCATTCTTTAGTTCAGAAAAGAAATTTTGTAAATTTCGTAATTTCGTGTTTTTTTTTTTTTTTTTGTATTTTTTTTACAGATAGACCAATATTTCCAACTCGTAGTAAATAAATTAACGGACGTTCACCAAAGGCATGATATTGATGTTGCAATTTGTTTTCTAAGCAATTTTGATGAATTACTTTATTTTTAAAGTTATTTGAAAAAACAAAACTAGGTGTTTATGCTGTTTCTGCATAAATAACTTCAGCTATGCATTAAAATGTGCATTTAGATCACAAAGTTGAGATTTGTATTTTCCCTCTACGATTTAGATACGAGTTCTTTCTGTTTTGACTGTACGTGACTTTTAAAAAAAAAGTTTTAAAATATCATCTCTAATCATGTGAAAACAAACAAACAAAAAAAAACAAAAAAAAAAAAAAAAAACGTGTGTTCAGTGTGAGATATTTTCTCAAGAGGGGCTTAAATTCTTATTTTTAACAGGCAAGTGAAAACGGAAAATGTAAATAAGTGAAAATCATAGGCTGAATAAATTCATAAATAAGTATATTAGTGAGAGAAAGAAAATAAAAATGTATAAAAGATACATTTTCATAAATATTATCTGATTTTCTTGAATACTTCTTCTGTACAAGTTTTCTAAAGTTCTTAAAACATCTTTCTTTAGGTAGATTCTAAAAGCAACGAAAAATATCTTCAAAAGACTCTTTTACGAAAAAATAAAAACTTTTTACTTTTATAGAATCTAAAGTACAGCTATTTTTTTTCTCCGTGCTATCAACTAGCCTTTGTGTTAGGAGATTACGCGCAAAACCCAACGCATTTTTTTTTAAAGACAAAAGCCTGTTTTACATTTTAGCTTAATATTTCCCCGGCTACTTTGGAAATAATGAAATAAATTTGTTTTTTTTCCTGTCTGTTTCTTTCCAGCAAAAGATTTACTTATTCGGCTGTTTTTTACAAGCTGAAAGTTACGCTTTTATTTTTTTTCTTGAAAGCACTTGATAAAATATGATACAATAAGATAGATAAAGCATCATAAAGGACAGAATATTTTTATACTTTTGGAAAGTTGAATTGACAATAGTTTCTGATTTCGGTTAGTTTATAAGACGAAACAGTGAGCATAAAGAATTTAAAAACAGACGTGAAATAAAAGCTACAAATTACTACTCTATTGCCGGAACTAAGGCGTAATTGAAATCAATACCGAACAGCTCAGTTACAGCAGTTCCACTTTTGTTTTGGGTTTATTAGTGCACAATATCCATAATCGAGCTGGAGACAGACGATCTTATATAAGCGCTGAGTATGTCTTTAAACTGGTAGATTAAACAGGTGCTTTCTTTCAAAAACAATGATGGAAAAAAGTGCTTCCCGTTTTGTTTTTGTTAGCTCTGGCTACAGAGTGGTAGTTTGTAACTTTGTATCATAGTTTTCATAAACATGTTTTGCAGAGGAGCCGTATTAAGCTTACGGACCTGTCAATGGTTAGCTAAAACATTTTTTCGCTACCACTGAGAAGACTGATCTGCCTTTATATGAGTTTATTTTTTCCTCGCAACTTAGTAATGGCTATTCCAGACTACTGATCAAAAGATACCGGCAATGGCTCGAAGCTGTAACTTAGTCTTTCGATATTGCTTTCATACGTAAAATATATTTTTGAACCTGCACCATTTCTTTTACTGGTATGAAAAAAACAATTTCTAATGCCTAGCTTTTTTTTTTAATTTAAGAATACTTCTTTAATGCATTCACCCTCGGATAAGAGGGGTAGACCGGAGCACGTTTACACATGGGGAACGTTTACGCAGTGCCCTTTTTACAAAACGAATTATAACTGGAGAGCCAACAGTCGTAACAGATTGATGCTGCTCCTTAGCAAATATTTTCACAAGATTTTGAGCATCAGTCGAGCTTTGGTCTAACATGCAGAAAGATTAATCTGTTTTCTACCAAGTCGAATAAATTTTGAGTTGAACGTTTTGAAGCTTGTTTTGAATAAATAATACTTAGTACGCACGTTCTTGATGTGTCTTATTTTTAAATGTACCCTGACGCTTTTTTCGCTACGAACTGCCGAAAAACTTTTTAGTATTTTCAGGCTATTTAGTTTTGAAAATCACCATTTAACTTTTAATTGAGTTGCAAATTCGCATCTTATAACTTACAATCATGTAAAGCTGTCTTTGTAGACGTGCACCGTGTCCAAGGTAAGTTTTAAAAAAAATCCTCCTTTTAGTATAGAATCCGTGGAGACTTTAGTTCTCTTCTTAGAAACTTACAATATTTTTTTTTTAAATAATCAAGATTGAAAAAAAAATCTATTAAAAAAAAGGTAAATGAAACTCAAATTAAAGTATCACATGGGTCATTGTTGGGAAAGTCACAGTCTAGAAAAGTATTATTTTTTTACTCCAAACTTTTCATTTTTATAAAACTTTTTACAAGGGGTGTATTTTGGCATTTTTTTGAAAAGGCAAGGTACTTTTTATATTAAACTGTTAAGTTTACAAGTCATCCTCATTTATCCTAGAGATATCAACGGTTAAAATTGTAAGTTTGGAAAATTTTATGAATTTTATCCCTTCAAAAATCAAGCATCTAAAATAATAAAGATAATGCAATTAGTATCATTTTAACCTATGTCTATCTTCACTACTCACATGTTTACAACTCTTGCTTTCGATGGCAATGTTATTTTAACATATTTCACCTGACAAGACATACAACGGGGCTGATTTCGTTAAAATATTTCACATTTACTTTGATCTTAAATAACCGATTCAGAAAGCTTAGAAATGGGTACACTCCAAACTCTTAACTCTTATGCTCCACAAACAAAGTTATAATACCTGCTAATTAGAGCTCCCAAATGCACTTAATGGTTTAGAAATCTAAAAAATGTTGGACTATAATGGCGCAATAGACAATGGACAAGTTTTAACTATGCAAGAACCAAATTAATGTATAAAACCAAGAAAAACAAACATGATTTCAAATTAGGATACTTCTAGCATTGTAAAAATGCATTCTGGAAATATATATATATATATATATATATATATATATTTTGCTGTCTGGAAAGACCATCAAAGACAAATTCTGATTAGAAACAATGTATGGTAAATGTAATTTATAATTTGTATTAAGCCTTCACGAAAATAAGTATTACTTCGCTCTGGTAGAATATGAATGCATTTTTATTTCAAAGGTAACAAGTAAGTAATAGTAACAAGGAAAATGGAAAATAATTTTCTCTGTAGTAATTTTTTTCTGAAGTGTAGTTGCTTTTTCAGTGTGCGTTCTGGTGCATTTTAAATCACATTCTTTGTTAAATGCGGCTACTTTCAAATGTAACCAATTATAGTGAGAAAAGTTGCTGATGCAGATTGATGTTCTGTTTAGATGCTTCTATAAAATATGTTCTTAAAATATAACAAAACAAAAAAATGGAAGAATGTAAGCACGTGAAATAATTAGTAAACACCCATCAACTTTCATGCAAGGTATTGTATACTTTCATGCATTTTCGTTTGATTAACATAATCAATTTTGACACCTCCATGAGGAACTGAAAAAAAGACACCATGATGAATAACAAAATAATTTTTTTTCAAGATAATTAACTACTCTCATATGCTTCAAAATAAAGTTATTTAAGTTTTGAATAAATGGCTTTAGTATTGTGTACATAAGGATAATTCCACAAATACAGGAAAGTTCAGAGTGTGTACGCTGAAATTTCTTTCTCTTTGCTGGTACTACAGTCTCTTGCTAGCCAAGACCGTCTCTGTGAAATTTTCCCACCGAACCCTTACCCGTGCAATAACCCTCCCTCGGTTCACCCCTACTACATTTAAGTTCTTTTCTACCCGCATCCAAACATCTTATGAGGGGATCCCTCTTCGGCGGTTTCCTTCAATGTTGGAGAAGATGAATCTTTTTGTGGGAAACGCATCTTCATATCGAAACACGTGGCCCAGATGTCTAAGTCAAGACGCCTTTATAGCTTTTAAGATGGTATATTCACAATAGGGGAAGGTTGCCGTCAATGATCCGTTTCCATGACTAGACCGCAAAGATATTTCCCGTACCAGAGTTTTGTAGACGCGTAATCAGTTTTAGTACCTTCCTATGTCTGAAAAAAGTCTACTTTAGAGTTATTAAGCAGCTAAAATTACTTCATCATATTATCAATTGGTCAGATAAGATTTCTACTAAATTTTTACTAATTATTGAGAATTTCATTCAGTTATAACATGTTTTGAATATCACTCATCAATTAAACGTGAACATTACTTAAAATAGTGTTTTTTCAAGTACAATTCCCCATACGTCATGTTTCATCATAATTTGTTGCAGCAGTAACACCTATAAGCAATATGACACCTATTAAAAATAACGCAGCTGCTATCATTGGACCGCTAGGTGTTTTCACGAATGGACCACCTAACAAAGTGGTTCATTCGTGTAAAATCGCAAATATTGTTTTAACTTCAGCTTTATTACCTTTGAAAATTGATCAATTGTTTTAAATTTAATATGATAACAATAAAAAAAAATGTTTTTCACTAATTTATGAAAACACTTTTACTTTATTATAATTTGAACTCAAAATTTTTTATAACATTGATTAAAAATTTAAAACATAATAATACAGTTTCAAGTGCTTTTGCTGTTCCAGAAAAATGCAAAAATTAGTAAAATATGGCCAGTGGACAACTCAGAGCATGTAACATGCTACAGTAGCCTACAGCAATAGTTTTATGGACTTTAACGAAGTCTGCTGACAATATGGAGTCCTGAAAGCAACTTCAAACAGTCGCATGAAAGATAAAAACTGGTTTGTTATTACCTTAGTCACTTATTAGAAATTTAGGAGGTAAGCCCTTAGACCAAGGATTATAATTAATGAATCATTAGTGAATCGAAAAATTTGGGATTTGGCCTATCAAGAGGCTGAAGGAAATTACATGTCCTAGAGATTTAATTAAGACAAAAAGTTTGTTAGTATTGTATTCTCTGGTAGTTGGAGACTTAATTGTTAATAGTTTGATGTCTAATAGTTTGCGGCATCTGATTTCAGTAACAAAATGGTCAGTAAGTTCTTTGACGCTTTAGAGAACAAGTACAATCTTGTGCCGAACGAAAAATTTTCAAAATGGCTTTAACAAAACTTCCAACAAATTAAAAAAGGTTGAAAAGATATTAGTTAAGAATGTTGTTGCACAGGTTGTTAAAATATCAAGTGATGAACGAGATGGGATGACAACAGCTGTGCATTGTGTGAGCGCTGTTTTTTTTATATATCTCTTTTTCTATGACTTATTGCTATTTGTACTGTTTATTGATCTGCTGTTTTAAATATATGTAAGTTACGCATTGATATTTTAATTTGATTATGTGGCCCATCGAAGGAAACTCGATTGTCCATCCATAGCAACCAGTAGCCATGAATGGACCACATGCTAAAACATTTATTTTTATTTTTCATGTTATATAGTGTATATTTATCATGAAAGGGAATATTATTAGTAAAAGAGAAATATACTGATAAATTGTTCCTATAATAAAAGTGAAATTTGAGTTGGATTTCCTTTCTAAAACGAGCTGATGTGCGCATCACATGACTTCCTTTTACGCCAATTTAATGATAATAGTGCCTTGAAGTAAGCAAGGAAACACTAAATATTTTCACCCCCCAGTTACTTGCGAACCAAAGCAAAAAAACGTTTTACGTAGATTTATTTTCCCATTATTGGAAATTTTAATGTGATTCAGTGGTTAACTCTTTAAATATCACCAACAATGGCCAAATTAAAACCAAATTTAAAACTTAAATAAAAATCGCCAAATGTTTTGCCAAGTTGGCGACAAAACTTGGCGGCCAAAAGCTTGGTGAGATATTGCCAAGTTTTGGACAAATTATAACACCACTTGAGTTAGCATTGAAATTAACAATGATTTTCCCCCAAAAAGGAATAAAAGACCAGCTTAGGAACATCCGAATGCAACCAAAAGGGAAGATGCACAACTAGACAACACTAAGAGTCTACGCACCAAATTTCAACTTTCTAGGACGTACCGTTTTCGAGTTATGTGAGATACATACGCACATACACACATACGCAGATACGTACATACATACGTAGATACGGACGTCACGAGAAAACTCGTTGAAGTTAACTCGGGGATCGTCAAAATGGGTATTTCTAGTGTCTATATGTTCCTAGGCATATATCCACATGTGGTCGGGTCGAAAAAAAAATCAACATTCTTTCATCTTATCATTATTTTTCGTGGGTGTAACGTTACATGAATTCTGAAGTGTGTAGTATCATTGATTTAAAATTTAAAATTGTTAGAGGAACCTTGACTATGGTTTCAGTAGAATTCAAAGTGCATGCGTAAATATAAAAATCGGCGCATAACAGGTAAACTTTTATCAGCGGACCGTAAACCAACCTTGGCAGCCGAGCGGTAAAAGCAATTGCTATGCGAACCTGTGAGATTTGCGTTGTGGGTTCGGACACCACTCAGGTCATTTCCACTCTTGGTGCTTAAAACTGCCATGTTTGTACATTAAAATGAATTAATATCGTATATTAAAATAATTGGTCTATATTGGCTGTTAAAAGGCGTGAAAGTGATGAATCACTCAGGAAGTCAGATGAAAGCTTACTTTTTGCTAATGTGTAAGATTTCTAGCAATGTATCTGCTAGAACACAGAACATTGTAGTGTAACCTTACTCAGAAATGAGTGAGCCGTTACGCTATAGTATTATTACCATGGTGTAAACTTCCACAAGCGATGTGCAACTTTGCACTACTTAAATCATTTAACTTAATAAAGAGTAGTGGAGGCAATTAAATTGCTATCGATTTTATGGAGAAAGGTCACACAAAATGTTTTACAGTGCGGGACGTATAACTTTTTGTCAAGGTTAATCACCCCACCACCTTTTCTTCAATCATCAAGCTACTACGGCTGCAATCAATGATAACAGCATGTTTTATGATGTTTTCTAACTGTATAATCAGATAACTTAAACAAATATTGGAATGCTAGTTACTTAAAAGTTCCTGAAAGTCCTAATTTAAATCAAGCGTTAAAAATGTTACTTTTATTTTTAACTCTTTCTTTTACGTTTTTCAGTAATAAAACAAAATAAAAATATCAGTTAGGAATACAGACTTCCGCATCTTTATGGAACCACCCATAAGCATGAGCGTCGGTTCCCAAGATGTCGACTTCTTATCCTACATTTCGCAAAAGCTCATTAGTTCTTACAACGAGAACACAGAAAAAACGTCATTCCATAGTATTTTTCTGTTTCCTCATCCCTTGGACAGGAATGAAAGTCTCTATTCAAGGTATATTTCACTCACATTTTCGAATAATCCTTCTCAAGAGTGAATTCGGTTGTTTTCTTAGTTAAAACTCCTTTAAATATGAAGAGTTCAACTGAGCAGTAAATTTCAGCAAAAATTTATTTTTATGCTGCAGTCTTGGTAAAGATTTTAGATAGAACAGTTTTTTTCTTTTGGGATTTTGCATTCCAGTATTTAATGTAATTCAATGTGCTCTAAACATACACTTCGTTTTGTCTCCGAAGATATGTGAGGTAAAAATTACCATAAAAATCAGCAGTCAATGGTAAACAAGTACAATTCTGGTCATTACATCAGTTCAAAATAAGACAATATGCGTATTTAATGTGTACAAAATGGCTGTTATTTATTTTGCTAAAATAACAAAATACATTTAACCCTCAATTTTTATTGACTCAAATAGAACAGTTATTCATGAGGAAGGAAAATATAGGCATAAATATGGAAAATATAATTTAATTATTTATTGTTTCCAGTTTTCAAAAAAAAAAAAAAACTGTCCATGAAAAGATGGAGTGATTGCTCATGTTTAGGATATGGATGAATAAATGCAGATAATTACTTAATCTGCGAGAAATGTATCTTAAATTTAGTTTTTGTTAGTCTTGTTACTGAAAATTAACGTTCATCATTTAATTGAACCAGATAGACCTCAAAGTTATTAGTTTCTTTAAAGGAATCTGAAATGAGATTTGCGTTTTTGATTCGCTGCAATAAGATCTTCTAATTATTTGCTCTTAATTTTTCTCACTGTTTGCGATAAGTACATATGTATGCTCTTGCAGAGTAGGTATTATTTCTCATTTTACAACATATGTAATTCTTATGTTCAAAAGGTAATTAACTCTTAGTTGCGTTTTATAATGTGTTTGAGCTTTCATTTCATGCTCATCCTGATAGTCCTACTTTTAATTTAGTATTTTCCATTATTTATTAACTTTTGTTTTAAGTAAATAGACGATGATTTTGTTCATTTATATTTATTATGTATTAATTGCTTAAAATTAAACGCATATGAATTGTAAACACTGACAAATTTGAAAGAAAATGTTAATTTTTAAGCCGTAAATATTTTCGCAATTAATTAACCAAGACGTGTATGTGCTGGTGAGAAGTAGTTTAGTAAGAAAATAAATTAATCTCCCTGAAAGCAATGTTCGCATTCAAATTGCTATTCGTTTACTTTTTACTACGCTGTTAAAGAGAGGAAAGATACTTTAATTTTGGATTTTTCTTTATCTGACTGTATCTATTAAAATAATTTATAACGAAACGCATGATTCAGATTGAAAAGAATAATAAAACTTTAATGCGTAGAATATATTACTTTAAGGCACAAAAGTATTTTAGCCAATTTAGCCCTTATTTTGATTTTAAAAATTAGGGGTCTTTTTGCAGTAAACTAGACTAAACTATTACATAATAGAACTACACAAAACTGTACGTAATAAGAAACGTTATAATGTACTTCGTAGATTAAAACAATTAATAAAGTCGGTACTACGTTCTACAGTAAAACTTAAAGGCAGAATATATTACCACCATCTCAATCTGATATTGAAAGACGATTTAAAAAAAAAAAAAATATTTGGATTTTGCTTACAAATTTCGGGATTTTGTGCATTGTTCATTCACAGAATAAACTAACTATTTTTTCTTATACACAAATTTTTTTTTCTCTCTCTCCTGTTTAAGAAAAGAAGTAAGATGAAAAAAATATATACAGTTTTAAATGGGATTGTAAAAGAAAAAAAATCATCTGTAAAACACTATGTTCTATTGCAAACACAGTGGTTTCTTAGAACCAAAGATGGTTTGCAAAATTGTCCCTTCCTTTTACATATTAAAGAAATATTTTAATCGTGAAAAAAATTTCACTCAAATATCAACCTAAATTTCCATTTTATTCTTCCCTAAATGAATATTAAGCGGTTTTTTTCGTCCTGACCACACGTGCATATGTACCTAAGAATGTATGAACGGCCAACATATTCATTTTGACCAACCACGAGTTAATTACCACGAGTTTTCTTTTGACGTCTGGCTTAAAGGTTTGTTTTGTTTTAAAGTCAACGAAACAAGAAGAATAACGTATGATATCGCCAATGAATAAATTTCTATGTAACTTTGACAAAGCTTAGTGGTAATGTACAAATGATTGCCAAATATTAAAATAAGACAAGTGACGTACTCATAACCGAAAAGTACCTAATACTTTATGTTTGCGATTCTTTTATATGCTTAGGAAAATATCTTGAAATCTATTTATTTTATACGTATTCTGCCATGGGAAGGTAAAGTGCAGTATATGCAGAATTGAGTTTTTGAGATATTTGTAGAAATGCGATTTGAATTCCATGCCTACAATAGGGAGAAGTTGGAATTGAACGGTAATATTATTATTATTGAGCAATCACGATTGTTTTCACTTGACCGTCCTTGATGTTCCGGTAACTTTTTCAAGCCCATCGTCCTCTGCAGGCGAGGCTGTTCCAGTCCTGAGCACTGTTCCCCGTAATTGGCTTTTCCTGGTCGGTGGCGTCCATGTCCTACACACACGTACGCTCATACACATACACATTCACTCATATACACATAGACACACAAAAGCGTCTTTACACACATACAACAAACGCACGCCAACGTGCATACGCACAGGTCTACGCACACATACACAAGCCTACATATACACAGCTATAAACACGTAACCACCCTAGAGGAGGGGCAGGCTTTGGAGGACAGGAACCGTCTCCAATGAATAGGATCTTGTCGCAGCTCGTGATTGCAAAAAAACATAATTTGAATTCAAAATTTCAGAATTCAAATTGTCATATTTATTTATATTTATTTATTTATTTATTTATTGCTTTACTTTCAACAAAAATAAAATAACCAAGCATGTATAATAAAGCTCAAGTGCAATAGATGAATAAATGTAGATAATGCCCGCGACCATTCCTAGGCAATATTGCTTCTAAGGCTCGTACGTGAGTGCACGTACCCAATTTTTGAGTTAGAAAGAAATATGGATTATTTAAAAGATGTAAGAAGAAATACTGTAGTGTCAACATCAGCTTATTTATTTAATTTTATTAATTACTCAACAAACTAAAAACGTCCTAAAAATGAAATTTCTAGCAAGGGAAAATAATGAACAACTAACTTACTGAATAATGATTAATTCTAGAAGTTTTATATTTAAAATTTTATTCCATATATTGTACTCGTAAATCATATTTTTACCCATGAAAATTATAAGGTTGTTTATTGTCAGAGTATTCGTGGAACTGTTAACGAGCTTATGCTCTCTTTTCGTTCTCTGATTTTCACGATGAATGAATATCTTCCTAGAGAATAAAGTAATCAATATTAAACTCATCAAATAATTTTCCCTAATGCCTAGAGTAGCCTGAACGTATTCCTCATTATGTGTTCCTGGAACTTTGCATTAGTAAACAATAAATTTGCATTTTTAAATAGAAGCATCGACGTAAACATTAAATACTTCTTGGGTGGAGCACTTTTCTGAAGGAAATGTTTATAGTTATCTCTCACCTCAGATGCCTTATCAGACAAAATATATGACATTTACGATGATAAAGTAAGTAGCAATTTTTGGCACGTTTTTTTCACAAAAATTTACTCTACATTGCTTGTCCTACGTTTAAAAAAAAGAAAAAGAAACCACCTTTTAGAAATGGTATATTGGTATATTGTTTTTAAAACATGCAATAGTGGTTTCGTTATTCATGTTTTATGCACATATTACATCTGTAAAAAATAAATTTAACACAAACGTTTTTCTTTGCAGCGTTACATATAAATGGCAATCAGTATAACCAAAAAAAATTGAAAAAAAAAAAAAAAAAAAAATATATATATATATATATATATATATATATATATATATATATATATATATATATATATTAGGGTGTCCCAAGATATAATGGCGAAAAAAAAAATTGTGAAATCGAATACGCATACCCTCCAAATGTTTTCCATTCCACCTCAGAAGCATGAGAAAAAAGTTTTTTTGTAATAAAATAACGGGAACCCGTGCCGACTTGAGGTCAAAGTTGGACCTGAAATCCTGTACGGCGACTATAGTGGAAAGATTGCCAACTGTATAATTCCTTACTACACGCGACATCAATTTATTTAAAGCAGATATTTACAACAATATTAGACTACAAGAAACATTACTGTACAAATTTTTATTTCAATGTTTGCTTTTTGCAGTCAGGATAGAGGTTCCGGTACTCTTGAACGCAACGTAACACAAATTCCTCATCAGCTGTAAGCAAACCATGAAAGTCCTGCTTCATTTTTACCGCTATTTCAGCAGAATCGTTTACTGCGCTAAGCATTGAGACAGTCCTTTTCACATCAAGGAATGAAAAGTCATTGACCAAGCCATAAAAGCTGGATGAATTTTTGTAGAGCAGCTTTTGAGATAATTGGGTCCACATTTTCGTAAACTTTTTTCAAAAAGCACAAATCATTGTTGGGTGCTTTGACTGCCAAAATGCATTGAAACCATGGTTTCACGCATATTGTTACTACAAACAAGCAGACATCAAACAATACTTCATTTTCCTTCGTATCTAATTTTAGTTGTGAACTAAATAGTAATAATTTTAGGGAGTAAATCGCTCGATCCATCCATCGAGCTTGGTACATGGCTCCCGTTGGTCTTGTCTTAAATTCATTTTCTGTATCTCCACCAAAAATATGATAGGCAGTTCTATCAACTCTTGATAGTCATCCCTGACCGTAATATTAGTGAGTTCAGCACGGTAAAAGTCAAGTAAATTTTCCAAGTTAGGGTACAGTTCGGAACAACTCCGCAGCTCCTTCACAGCACTGTATTTTAGTGGGATAGATCAGTTCATATATATGATGGCGGCAAGCATTTCTCTATTAAATATTTGCTCAAGAATAGCGCAAGAACCACTTAAAGGACCTGTTTTGGAAGCTGCAGACAACAGAGTGTTTTGAACTTTGTCTACGAGATTTCAATCTAAAACTGCCTTTCAAACAGCCTGTGTTTGTTCTTTTACAGTAGAATTATACAGTTTAGACTCAGCAATGAATTGTTCGTCACATCCTTATGAAATAACTATAGATAAGCGATATTCTTTTGACTTTTGAGCACTCAAAGTAGGCAACAGTTTCATATCCCAAGGTAAATTCACTACATATGGTACCTCGTACTGAAAACCAATTTTTATTCTCTCCTCGTGCTCCTTCCGCTTTTCGGTTCGAATTCTTTGAAATGAAGATTTACCTATGGGAAATTCATCAATGTTACACCCAAGTGCGTCAATATTAGCTTCAAGAATAAACACATAATTTCGTATACTTGGACACCTGTCCAATGCAGCAACTGACTTTGGAGTAATGAAATCGCTCCTCATTACATATTTACATGTTCCAGGTTCTGATAATACTTGTTCCAGGTTCTGGAATATTTGTTCCAGGTTCTGGAATACTTGTTCCAGGAAGTTTATTCACACAATTTGGCAACGATTTGGTGGGAATGCGTGCCTTTTCCCAAAAGATGATGCATTCCCGAATAGTGATGTTTGCACTTTCACTGATGGTTAAATTTACTTCTCGAATATTATAAAACAAAACAGTCAGAACGTTTCCATTAGAGGGAAGTTTCAAGCCCGTAATTTGGTGTTTTACGACTCCTATTCAAAATATCTCTTTTTTCGAACTTTGCAATTCCACTGCCATGTTTCGTTCCCTACGGAACGACTATACTGCGCTCGCTGATCGGAATGTATTCGTACTGACATGTTTGATGGTTTGCAAATTGCCACGGCTAAGCTCCCCCCCCCAACCAACATTATGTTTTTCTGTTTTCATTTGTTTTCTGTGCGCTATTTACAGCTGTTTTGAGTTTCACAAAGTATCGCGTCGCCAGCGTTCGCTTGCTTATACTCGTGCTATTTACACGTGTAAGGGCAAGTCGGCACGGGTTACCGTGCTTCAAACTGCATGAAACTATTTTTAACAACGGTTTTGATATAAAAGGAAAAAAATAAGAAGACATGCGTTTTAAAAAAACGACTTTCATTTTTTTGGGACACCCTAATATATATATATATATATATATATATATATATATATGCAAACAAAAAAGCCGGTTTTTCCCATTATAAAAAACCGGTTTCGCAAATTTGCGAAATAGTACAAAATATCGGTATTCGGTCTGCCGGAAAACCGATATTGTAGTCGCTAAAGCTAAGGTATAAAAGCTACATGCGTACATTCGCTGCTTTTTGGTCCGTAATGGCGCACTTTATTACTTAGTTTTAAGCCGATTCCTTTTCAGACGATAAAAGACTTGTCGTTTTCAATAAGATTATCTACGTTTTTTTCTTGTTCACCACCTCGAGAACAGCTTTGGGAGATAAAAAATAAGTATGTACAATTCTTTTCAAATTGTTATATATATATATATTAGGGTGGTCCTTATTTTCGAAAGTTCATATTTTTTCAAAATTATTTGTAATTTTGTTCAGTTACACCAAAACATTAAAAATACAAAATTTCAGCTCAATCCGATAATATTAACACGTGCCGCATTGGCCTTGAAGTTTCATGCATCTGACTGTCTAACATGCTACGACGAGTCGGCGCCAAGTGCGTTCGAATTCGCTACAAGCGCGACTACAAGTCTCGACAAGTCAATTTTGTTTTTACATATTATTTGTTCAATGCTACATTCGTTTTAGTTTCGTACTTGAAGTGCATAAGAAAAGACGTGCTATATAAGTAATTGATAAAAGTGCTGAAATGTCCACTTTGCGGAACAATATTTATCTAGTTGGAGTGATGAAAAATCAAATCTGCGGTAGTAAATTACCATGTAAACGAGATGTTTTGAGTGTACTTTTTTATAACATGATAGTGGTAAATTTAAATCTTAATGACAGCAGTGCTTTAGTTATTGATGAAGTGGTCGTTTTTTGGAAAAAAGCAAGAATCCCAGTTCAAAACCGTTCAAACTGTATTTCGAAATTAAAATCTTTGTACGGTAATGTCAGAAATTTAGAAAAATCTAAAAATAGAGATACTGAACGGCAGAGAGAAAAAGAAAATGATTTTAAAGAAGCTTTAGACAACCTTTTCGATATTGCCACCTTAAATGCGTTAAATGAGATTAAAATCGCCGAAGATAGAGAATTTTTAATTAAGCAAAGGGAGAAAGGTAGAGTAGGTTGTATGTTGGGAGTAGATATCAAATTATTACGTAAGGAAAAGCGGAAAGAAGAACGCACAGCTGCAGAGTTGAAAAGAAAAGAAGATTTGTTGGAAAATTCTAGTTGTTCGATTGGACATTTTGAAATGGAAGATAAAGAACACGAAGATTCACAGAAAAAAGTGATAAATCAAGACAACAGTGAAGATGACATATATTTCATATCGGAATCTCAACAGGGTCCATCTTCAAACAAGAGAGGACGAAAGACGTTAATGACACCTCGCCTGGCCGCTGCCTTGGACAAATGTAAAGTGAGTGACAGGGATGCAATGCATATTATTTCTGCCGTCCTAGAAGCTCTTAATATAGATATCACCGAGTTTGTTCTCAATAGATCGTCTATCAAAAGAAATAGAGAGATTTTGCGGAAAATAAAATATTCATCAATAAAATCGGTAGGAAATGATGCAAATTTTATTGAAGTGCATTGGGATTCCAAATTATTGCCTGATATCACAAAAAATGAGAAAATTGATCGGCTTCCTGTGATCGCGGTTGGTTTAGATTTTGAACAATTATTAGGAGTACCTGGAATTGCATCATCAGGAGGATCGGAAGTTTGCTCTGCTGTGTTCCATATCACTGATGAATGGAATTTAACCGAAAAAATTCAAGCCTTTTGTTTTGATACTACAGCATCAAACACTGGACGTATAAAAGGAGCTGCAGTTCTGCTTCAACAAAGGTTAGGGCGAGATATTTTGTGGCTTCCATGCCGACACCATATATTTGAGGTCGTTTTGGCTGGTGTATTCACGAGGACAAAAGCAATTGTAACATCCGGCCCTGAAATTGCTCAATTCAAAGCACTTAAAGAAAACTGGAAGAATATTGATAAAATGAAATTTTTAGATTATACCAGCGATGAAGCCGTTTATAATGCACTGAAAGATGTAGCGCCCGAAATTATTTATTTTGTGAAACAGAAACTTGCAGAAGAGCAACCACGTGATGACTACAAAGAGTTTTTGCAATTGCGCTCATTTTTTTGGGAGATAAAACAAATGTGAGTTTTAGGGCCCCCGGTGCATATCATTTAGCGAGATGGATGTCTAAAGCGATTTATTGTTTAAAACTTTTTTTATTTCGCGATCAAATGAAAATGAGAAAGGATAATTCCAAACTGAATGCAGAAATTTGCGTTTTCGTTGTATACTGTTATGTAGAGGCCTGGTTTTCAGCAACGAATACTACAGGAGCTCCCCTAAATGATATATATTTTTTGAGAAAATTGGTTAAATTTAAAAATATTAATGAAAACATTGCAACCATTGCAATAACAAAATTTTTAAACCATTTATGGTATCTAAGTGAAGAGTGTGCTGCCATGGCAATATTTGACGATAGAATTGAGAGAGTTGAAAAAATTAGAATGGCTCAAAAAATTATGGAATGTGCAAGTAAAAACATAGAAACTGTGAATGAAAAAGAAGAAGAAAATGAAGAGACAGAAGTCATTGAGAAAAAACTATCGTTGCAAATCCGAGATGTCCAAAATTTTGTTCAAAAAGATCTACCAACTGAATTATTGTCCGCCAATTCACTTCAGTTATTTAAACGATTCGGTATTTGTGTTGAATTTCTTCAGGACGATCCGCTGAATTGGGAAAACAGAGAGGATTATCGCACAGGAAAAAATATCATTTCAACCTTAAAATGTACAAATGATATTGCAGAAAGAGGAGTCAAGTTGATTGAGGATTACAATGAAAAAATGACGAAAAATGAACATCAAAAACAATTTTTGATACAGGTATGTATAAACAAATTTAATTTTTTGTTATTTTTTTCTTGAACACATTATATAGGCTAGGTTTAGAAAACACATTCAATATTATTTTTTTTTATTCAGGTTGTTCAGGAGTACCGGAGAGAGTTCCCAGTCGCCACAAAAGGAGGCTTACTTAAATCCAAAATATGTATCTGAAGTGGATGTATCATTTCAATAAATAAAAAATATAGTATTAGGATAAACTATATCTTTATTTTACGTTTTCATTTTAATTAGTATGTTTTTATACTAAAATTTAAAAAAAATGCGTAATTTTATGTTTACAGTCGAGCGTACATTGTCGTTCTTATAGGTAATAACTGCCTTACATTGAATCTCACAACTTCAGCGTCGATGCGGCACGTGTTAATATTAACCGATTGAGCTGAAATTTGTTATATTTTCATGTCTTATATAAAGGTACATTCTGGCAAATAATTTCTAAAAAATTCGAAAAAAAATTTTTTTCCTTATAAATAAGGACCACCCTAATATATATATATATATATATATATATATATATATATATATATATATATATATATATATATATATATATATATATATTCTTCAATTAAATGCGTTTAAAAAAGAAAAAAAAAACTTTTATAAAGTAGTATTACTTTTGAACAAAGAAGAAACAGTCAAAGAAGGACGACTAAAAAAAAAAAAGAAAAAAAAAATAAACACCCACAAAGAAAAAAAAAAAATGTTTGGGTTGTTACTCTTATGTCTCAGATAATCAATTGAGAAATTATTAAATCTCAGAAAACAACTTTCTTTCAAATTGTTGTGTAACTTAGTAACAAAATGCTTCCGTTGAAATATTGTTTTTTTGTTTTTGGTGTGTGTGTGTGTGTGTGTGTGACTCACACTGGTTACCCTCATTTTTGGAGGGATATACATTTTTCTGCATTCTTATATACAGAATTATAACCGGCATTAAAATACAATTGCAACTAACCAGTTTATAAATCAATCATCCTTTTATTATTTCAGTATTTGTAGAGGTATCTGGGCTACGGCAATACCTCAAGAGCAAAAACGCATTTACCCGTACTTGTTTGTTTTGAGAAAATAACAAAGATTCTTATTCGTACAGAATGACATCCGCTGTATTATGAACATCAAATTTATGAAGATGATGCTATACTTTTGAGACCTTTTTTCGGATGTGTTGTCGAAAATGTCTCGCAGATGACAGATTATGTACCATATATGATGCAAAATGCAAACTTGTTAGACATAAATGGGTCATACTCTAGAAATGTGGAATTTTCCGTCCCATATTCGCTGCAACCTCATAAATCTTTTAAAATTATTTTTTAATACTATTTATTCGTCACCTTCTACCAAACAAAATAACATGGATTTAACAGTGATAGACAATACCTATTCTTGTTGAGACTAAAAAGATATACTAAAAAGTCATTACCATCCTCTGTCCCTCGACTCAATGTTTGTCTTATGTGATCTAACTATACTGCAAATAAAACTGAAAAATGCCTTAAAAAAATTTCTTCATAATTGCATCACATAATCAAATTCAAAACAAATTTTCTTTTTTGTTTGATTGCAGTTTTGAAATTTTAGTGAACCAGTTTTAATTTGTCCCTGACATTTTACATCATTATCATCCAACAGTTTTTACACTCTTTCATAACCACTTGGTGGTACAATTAACTCAAATAATATTCAGTTTTAGTAGCAGCCACCTTGAGTTTGTTTGAAAAGCAAAAATTTACTCTTTGGAAATCTTCATGCGTCTTGCTTAGCTGTGTAGCTATCAAATTAGGGAGAAATTTTTTTATTGCTGTCATTACTATCCATACCTGTTGATAGTTATTTTAAACATTATTACGTATCTTTGTTTTGCTTTCATTAGATGAACTTTTGATGAAAATGCGCAAATATTTTAGAATGTTAGCTACAGTTTAGCTCATGCCATATAAAATAAAGTGAAATGTCATTACCATCCACGTCATTACCATCCAGCACAAAGTATAAAGATTTGGATGGTAATGACAAACTGAGGATAGAATAAAATTATTCGTTTTGTTTTTTTTTTTAATTTTATACATTTATACCTTCAAATTCAGTACATTGAATTGTTTTATTTTAGATACATAATTTTCCAAAACGTACTTTTTAAAATTATCTTATATTATAAGTACCTGTTGGGCAGTGGGTTGCTGCTATTTTTAATGGTCAATGGTTCCCAGTTAACTATCATTTTGTAAAGTACATTATATTTTCAATCGATTGGTTTTAAATGTAATTTTTCTTAGGATAATAACTAATTCAGACTTCAATGTGCAGGTGTTGTTGATTCAAACCAAAGTAATAGTCTGAGAATCCACTTTATGTCCAGATCAAAAACAAAAAGTAATTTTGTTGGTCCACAGAAAAGGACAAGCACCAGGTAGACACAGAACACATTTTTCTGCGTTATTCAATATCCTCCTATACTCATTTCTCGTAGATATTTTTGTGCAGCAAAGGAAAAACATAATTCGGAAGAGAAACTCGCAGCACCTGTATTTAAAACAAAACAAAGACATAAATAAGGACGTCATAGCATATTGTTTTGAAAAAAACATAGCATTTTGACAATAATTTTACTGTATGTTTGCTTAAAGTTATTTGAAACATGAACACGCCATTTCCAACCTGCCATGATCATTACCATCCTTCCAGAGTCATTACCGTCCTTGCGACAGAATTGCTTGTCTTCAAATTATTAATGTTCACTTTTTTTTTAATAAATGTATTTTAAATAGTTAGTTTTATTAGTATTTTTGAAAACATATTTACTTTAGGTTATAAGACTTAATTGGAACGAGTTAAAATGAATGATGTAATTCATTCAGTATATTTTTATTAGAAAAATAATCTCAAAACTGTTTTTAATTTATTAAAATGCTTAAAATAATATATATTTGTTCTTTATTTTTCTGTCAGGCTATTGCTGGTACTTAATTGTAAACCTTAAAACCAATAAAACAAATATTTTTTTGGAATTTCTAATTTAACATAGGATGGTCATGACACTTTTTATCCTTTATACAAACTAAAACATCATTATCTGCATAATAAATGTACATGTTCAATGAACTATTGTAGTTTTACCAAGACACATATTTTGTCTTTCAAAAAAATGCCAAACTGCATCCTTCCTGCAAAGTTCAAATATTGAAAATTCAGTATTGCAAAATTCCACATTGTAGAAGAATGATCCAAATAAGATCTAAGACTCTGAACAAGGTTTGAATTGTTAAATATAGCTCCAAAAAAAAAAAAAAAAAACAATATAGACACAATAGTAGACAATTCCATTTTATCACACCATGTGTAGAAAAAAAAAGAAAACTTTATTTCAGCTTTGTCTATCGGGCATAGTAGCATCAAATAAAATTTAATGCAGGTTATTTTTAATCCTCTCTATAACTAATTATCTGGAATTGCGTTTTTCGACTGAATTTTTTTAATTAAATACCTCAACAAATTTGATTTAATTTTATTAATTGAAGTAGCGGCTTTATTAGTACAGAACATAATATATCTTACTCAAGAATTTGTTCATTGGAATCCGGGGTAATTAAATCATCGTGTTACTAATAAAGGTTTATGATTTCAATTCGATACTTTATTAATTAATTTTCCCCAGTATTTTAAATGTGGGAGGTGTAATTATTAGAGTTTTTATGAAAAAAAATCGATTCTAATTTTCAAAGATAATTAGTATTATTTATAAATGAATTTCCTGCATAATATTTTCAGAAGTTTTGAAGATTTTGCGAAAGATGAGCAAAATAGATCATAAATTAAAATCTTTATAACTGTTTTTACAAATTTGAACATTTTTGAAAAATAAAGTAATTGAAACTTTTCTTTGAATCATACAAACATTTAAAACTATTATTTTTTTCCTATAATAGAAACACATGATGTGTTAGTGGATCAATGGGGTTACTTTCGACTCCTATGAAGATTTAGACTTGTCTCACGGCATTAATTTTCTCACAGATCATTTAGAATTTTCTCACAGTCTATCTCTATTATGAAAAAAAAAACTAATAGGTCGTTATTTTTTCCCCACAACTGCGCACAGTTAATGCACATATGTGCAGCATATGCAACACTGGATCATATTCTCCTTCCAAACACTCCGGTGTTATAAGAAAAAGGCACCAGAGTGTTCATAAGGTGAACCATGGTCCTATCGTACGTATTTTTTTAAGTTACCAAAACTGAGAAAAAAATGACGGCACGCAACTTTTTGAGATCGTCAACAATATATTTTAGTTTCAAGAACAATAATCAAACTTTTTTTTTTATTCTAGTTACTTCAGGCCAACTATGTGGAAACAAAATTTACCGTGAAACAAAATCAGTCGATTTTGACATCAATCTTCTGCAACAAATTTTTCTACACTGCTGAACTACTGTCTGAAATCGAAAATGGCTTGTTGATAACACCTTATCATCAGTTAGGTTTTTTCATGACGATGGAAAAGGATCTAGTGAATTTCTGTTATACGGTATCAAAAAATGGAGGATTTCCTTATTGGTGAACCAGACATTACCTTTAACGCATTACACTTACCTTACATAGTCATATCACGGACACTTCGCGGCATCGCTCACCTCTTCTTACGGCACCCCAGGAAGTCCGGTACCCAGTTTGAGAACCTCTGGGACAATTCATATTTTTTTCTAACAAGAGAGTGGGCACGCAGAAAAGATAAAGTTTAACTTCCACACCTTAAAAGAAGGTTTAACCAAAAATAATTTAAGCACGTCACAAAAATAAATAAATGTATAAATAAATCTAAGTTAAAACTGCCTGAAAGTATGAGGTGATATAATCGCAAGACTAATCAAGATGAGTTGGTATCTAGCTCCGATAATAAAGACTTAACTCATTTGACAAAACGTCGCCTGGACTTAGGTATATGACTATATTATAAACAATTAACCATTTATGTATGAAATAAGTGAGTTAAACACAGTAATTTCGTCCTAAAAATATTATACTTCTAACATGTCAATGCATGATTACGAATACAAACTTGCTTATAAATAGCTCTGGTTTACCGAGAACCTACATTTAACGAAGAAACTAGAAACATTTGGGGCCGAATGTTAGGGGTGAGTCCTAAATCCTGATTGCGACCTTAAAAAAATGTGGAGTAAAGAAGCCGTTGCATTTGTTTACTTCAACGTTATCCCTTCCGAGATACTTATTTGGTGGATATGGTAACTTATATTTAAGCTACTGCAAAAGAAAAAGAATAATGTCGTTTTTACCCCCTTTTCATGAGTACTTTTGTAATAACAATAACTTATGAAATTGGAAATAATTCAATTAAAAAAAAAAAAAACTACTGTTTTGTTACTGTACAGAAATAAGAAACTAATAAAACATGAGGTAATTGTTATGCATTTTTTTTCACAAACCCGTTTTTTTGCGAGAATTCTTTTTTTTTGTGAGAGAGTCATTAAACATGCAGAACATATTTTTCTTCAAATTTACATAGAACAGGTCGTCTTTCTCTATTGAAAAAGCTCATAAAATACAAGATTTAAAGCATCTGTCCAACATGACGAAAGGCAATAATAATTGAAAATTGTCAACTTCCTTTTCCTAAAACTATTCATCAAGTTAATGTGCCTGAAAATTGGCAAAAGTATATCGTTCAGTTGGAATATCTTCCTGTGCCTAAGTGGCGTAACGATTAAACCCAGGTCATGTGGAGTCAACGTCTGACTAGTTAGTATGAAATGGAGAGATCCCGTTCTTTAATCCTCTCACCACCGCTAATCTAATGCTTATACACTTCATACTAATGATTTCTCGCATCTTTCGGGTTCCTAATTCATGGGAGATTACTCCGAGATTAAAAGGAACAGTGCTAGGAGGGGTATATCTAGTTTACCATAAGCGGCTTATAGGGTTCAAGCATTTTGTCATACCTTGGAATATATTATATATTATAATACTACAACAGTGTTATGATTTTATAAAGTATGGATTTTATTAATTAATTTTTGAATGGTTCATCCATGATAGCAACTATTATATAAAAGAATATACATTGGTCAAACTTCAGAATACCCTTCCGAATTCGTTTTCACTTCTGGAAATATTTGAATGATAACTCAGTTCTTACGAAAACATGGGTGTAATTATTTCACAAATATCATAATGTACCGTAACTGCAACGATAACTATATACAGTGCTGGCCAAATTATTAGACTAAAGAGTTTTTTTTCTGTTTTTTGTACACTATTTGTACTAAAATACTGTTTATTTTTCTGTTAAAGTACAGTACATACTGTACATTAATTATTTCGTTATTTTAGCATAATTTGATGTTTGAAGGTGCCAGCACTGTCTGCTTTGTTTATGTTCTTTGTTTATATACTTATCAGGAACATAACCTCAATCAGCTTAAACAGTTCACTAGTTATTTTTATTAGAGTGTTCTGTTACATTTAAAATTAGTTTTAGGTAATTAGTGAGTATGTGTATGTGAGTATATATAATAAAGTGTATAAACAATTTTTTACCTCCTTTTTTTAAAAGTTAAGAAATGGTGTAGACCTTGTGAAAAGTATGCCAGAAAGACTTAAAATGCTCATCAAGAACAAGGGAATGCATACTAAATATTAGATAATTATTTCACTGTTCGTTAATGTGTCTATAGTTATGTAATCAATAAAGAATGTCCTTTTAAAAGTCTTAGTCTAATAATTTGGCCAGCACTGTATTCATATATCGTCATCTCAGAACAGCATTAAGATGTCCGCCATAGAAAGAATAGTAAGATATCCTATTTTTGCTTTAAGGCGACGATGTAATTGCCATAAAATACTTGCACAAAATCAAACCGCAAAGGCTTTACAACAACATAACAAAATCATCTACAAGTTTTCATTAATTTATCGAGGTAACTGGAATAATCTATTAGAATTTACTTATCTGTTGGGTTGAAATAACCATAGATGTTTGTTTGATAACCATTGATAACCCCTTGTTTGATGAATTTGGTGGCAAAAAAATAAAAATAAAAGGTATATAATAAAAGGTAATAATTTCAAGGTATATAAATCATTTTATATACCTTGAAAATCTGTGTATCTTTCAAAATGAACTGTTATTATTTTTAAACTTTAATGTTTATCATTTTTTCAAATGGCATAGTATTACGGGGGCAATTTACATATTTATTTTACAAGGGTGAAAATGACCTCGGCCACAGTTCAAGTGGAAATAAAAGACTCGTTTATTTGGCACGTTTAATTTTTATTTATTTATTTATTTATTTATTTTCATTTATTTTTTAATGTAGTATGCTTTTAAAACAAGATAGTCATCAATACATAAAACAAATATAATTCCAGTCTGCACAGAAACAAAAACGAAAAATGCGTTATGGGGGCAAAATAAATAAAGCACCACTTCAGCTGAAACAATGTACAGTGCTTGAAAATTCAGCATCATTTCCTTGGATTCGTAAAAACAATAAACTGTATACATATTTATTTTTAAATTTTGAAAGCTTTCATTTATATTTTCGCTAAAATAATGCAAAACTAATTTCAAATTCATCGAGCGGTGAAAAGTTCCCGTGAGTTGTCATATTATTGATTTAAGTAGTTGAAGAACGTGAGAGGTATTTAAATGAATACTTTTCTGTTGTGAAAAGTTTCTTTTGTAAGTGAAGAATTTATTTATGTTTCTAGGGGAACTGACGATTTAAATGAAATATAATTTTCTTTACTTTGTTTATGTGTGAAAGTAAGTTTATATTCAAGACTGATGAAATTCCCTTGAGAACTGAAGAGCGTTGTTTTGGCGTGGGGGTAAAAATGATTTAATGAAAATTATGAAATATTTCGCTATAGGAAGATTGTACATCAATAACATATTAAGTGCCACACAGTAATTGTATTGTATTTCAAAGTTTTTGAAACAAGCATGCGTTTTAAAACAAAGTTACAGGACTTTTTGTTTTAAAACTCATGTATCCAGAAAATGATTTGAAAAATGAATTTCTTGAACAAGATCTTAAAAAGAAGACAAAAACCCATTGCATTAAGAAATGATTAAGTACAGTGCAGCCTTGATTATCCGGGCATATTTGGATAAAAGGCAATCTGGATAAACGAAAATCCAGATAATCCGGGTAATATGAGTAATAAACAAAACACATTCTTAAAAATTCAAACATTTCTTTCATTACAGCCAAAAACATTGCTTGGCAACAAAACTACATAGGATAACTTTGCAGAATCATTTTTATCACTTATAGTTCAACTGCAGTAGTGTCGATCTAACGTTCTAAGTATGACATGAGAAGTATGCCATGTTAGATCGCTATAATTTATTGCACGACCTAGTTGAAGGGTTTAAAACTAATGCATTTTTTTCGGTATTTTCTGAGATTTATTATTCTAAACAAGAAATACTTAGGATTAAAAACACTTACACTATTTTTTTTTAATCGAAAGTAAGTCTTTCGGCGGGGAGAAGTTTCGTTTTTCGTTTCACAAACAGTGCATTTAACTAGAGTTATTTCCTCAGTATAATTCTCATCTTTAGTTTATAGGCAGATTTTTATCTTAAATGAAAGTTTATCTCTTCAAAATATGAAGCAAAGACTTGTTCGGCAAAGTGAATTGGAAACAGATTATAAAAATATGCGTACTTTTTTTCTTTCTCTATCTTAACCTTACAGCGGACGCGGTCTCTATGGCAACCTGAATGGTCGCGCTCATGTCTAGGACACATTGTTCCATATCTATTATTTTTTAAATATTTCGCTGCTAAACCGCATGAATGTAGTGCGCTTTTGCACTTTGGATTTAGCTTTCAGTAAATGTTTAAGTTTATTTGAGTTTGTGTTAGAATAGAAGCCGTATTTTTGATATCATGCTGTATAACAGAACCTACCAGGACTACTAGTACTATCGTTTGTTTCAAAGCAGAGGATAGGTTCTTCTTCAATCTGTTCTTCTTATCTCCAAATTTTTAATTTTGGAACCTACAGCGCTTTGCTTCTCAATGCCGCATATAAAATTTGAAATTTAAATTTACGGCGGTTATACTTGTAATTCTAAAAATTAAACCATATTTTTTGCAAATTCAGAATCTAAAACTGTTGGCCTCTAGAAACATACAATCATGCTGATATTACTGAATAACTACACCATTGAAACAGTTTTATAATCAATACACACATAAGACAAATCATAAATTCAAAAGCAGAATAGAAGGATCGACAATCGGGCCCATTCCTTTCTGAATCAAGGAACCCCGTAAAATTTGAATGGGTCCTAACTGTAGATCTTTCTATTCTGCTTTTGAATTTATGATTTGTCTTATCTGTATACGATTTTAAAACTATTTCAATAGTGTGGTTATTCAGTAGTACATAATAAAATTCTGAGTTACGGGGCTTATATTTTTTTCTTTTTAGTTTTTTGGTTTTTACGCGGTCTGGGTTTTTGTTTTTATTTAATAATTATTTTTTTAAACACTTTTTAGTTAATTTTCATTGCCTTAGTTGATTTGATTATAAGATGGTAAATTTCGCAATCTTGTCAGTCTCTTGAGAGAGTTTATGTCGTGAGTAATGTGAAGTAATTTGCGGTAGTCTAAATTATTGATTAATTAGTCCCTCTAGGGATCTAAATCGGATTGAAACTACAGATGCTTAACCTTTAGCAAAAATGCGTAATTTTAAATCAAATACACCCATATAAACAGCCTATATAACTCACGATGACGCGAAAACGGAAAGATTGTCAGTCTCAAATCGTTCTCGCAAAACTAAAAAAGCCCGTCAAGAAAGTACACGTCGCGAAACTCAGTACCCTGAACTACGACAAAAACAAATGCAACATATTAGAGATTAAAATCAATTTTGTAGACTTAGTAAACAAAAAATTCATTCAGTGAAAACAGTTATCGCACGGTGTGTCCCACGCAGGCAGCGTGAGACCCGATCCTGGACTGACAATATAGCGACTGATGGTTGATATGGTGAGTTTTGATTACTGTCACAAGTTTAGTGACACTCCCAAGCTTAAAACAAATCCATTGAAGTAAGAATCATCAAAATTGGCCAAGGCGTTTAGCCTATACAACGTCACATAGGAACAAACATACATACATAGACTCATAAACACATTACACGTCTTCGCGTCGCGCACGCGCAGTTGGGTAAAAACAGCTACTGTCTGACCACGGGTTGTATGGAAAGACAAACATCCGTTTTACAGCCGGAAGTGAACGAATCCATTAATTTTTAGCGATGCCAGCTTTTGCAGAAGCAGAGTCGCATTCGAATGAGCGGAATACCAGCATCAAATTTTTACTTTTCCCCCTCTTTCACATAGATTCGTCTTATCTGGACGTTTAAAAATTCCATGCAATCCATGGTTGGACAGTATCGCTAAATTCCCGGGATAAATTTCTTTATTTTTTTCTTCTATGAACAAATGAGTAAAACTTGTACTAAAGCTAACGACAAAACCTTAAAGGTTTTGTGATAGCTAATACCTTTCTCTGTTACCAACTGAGAAACATGCCTCGTCACTAAGCAAATCAAGATCAAACATTTTAGTTTAATCAAACATTTTAAAACGTTTTAACATTTAGGAACAAGTAAACATTAAATACCAAGACAGAAATTTTATCGATTTTAGGATTTTTCTTTAGTTCCATTTATTCGTTACAGATCTTAGGTTACTTTATTATGTGTGTTGCAATATGATCTTGTTCATGTCTGAAACTACAAAAAAGTTTTTAAAAAAATTCTTAGAAAACAAAAAAAGACATAATTTTTCTCTTATGTGCGTCCATTTTGCAATTCAAATAATTGTATTTTCTTCTTTGTATTTATAGAGTAAATATACTTCGGAAATTTAATTAACACAATTTTTTTTTATTTATTTATTTTTTATTATTTATTTATTTATTTATTTATTTTTAAGTACATTTAGGCAGTGAAGCAAGTGTACAATTTATACTTTTAAATGGCGTAGTGTCATATTCGGCAATTTTTCCTCGATGAGAGAAAAAAAAAAAGTTTTGAAATTTATACACAAAACCAGATAAAAAATAAAACGTTATTAAAGAAGGACACAAACAAAAAGCAAAATAACATTATGCACTATAACAACATACTACAGATACAACACATCAGAAATGTTGTAACTATAGTCGAACCCATTTAATGGTATAGCCAGCTTGGAAGGAAAACTATTCTAATAAGCGGGATGTTCTCTTATCCGGGATCAGACTGAGTAGTACAGTGCTGGCCAAATTATTAGACTAAGAATTTTGAAAGCAAATACTTTATTGATTACATAACTATCGACACATTAACAAACAGTGAAATAATTATCTAATATTTAGTATGCACTTGTTCTTGATGAGCATTTTAAGTCTTTTTGGCATACTTTTCACAAGGTTTACACCATTTCTCAACTTTTTAAAAAAGGAGGTAAAAAATTGTTTATACTCACTATTACATATACCCACATACACATACTCACTAATTACCTAAAACTAACTTCAAATATAACATAACACACTAATAAAATAAACTAGTGAACTGTTTCAGCTGA
Organism: Uloborus diversus; assembly: GCF_026930045.1. Taxonomy (NCBI): domain Eukaryota; kingdom Metazoa; phylum Arthropoda; class Arachnida; order Araneae; family Uloboridae; genus Uloborus; species Uloborus diversus. Next base: position 73,508,888 of record NC_072732.1, on the reverse strand, counting down.
TTGAAGTTATGCTCCTAGTAGGTAGATAAACAAAGAACATTTACAAAGCAGACAGTGCTGCCACTTGCAAACATTAAATTATGCTAAAATAACGTAATAATCAGTCTACAGTATGTACTGTACTTTAACAGTAAAATAAATAGAATTTTAGTACAAATAGTGTATAAAAAATAAACTCTTTAGTCTAATAATTTGGCCAGCACTGTAGACACAAATTAAACGGTTTGGTACATTAAAAGTTTATTACATAAAGCGCTATATTAATCCCACCGATATTCCAAGAAGCGGACTCTGCCGTATTTCATTTTTTATTTTCCCTGAGAACTTTAAAGTTTAAAAGTCAGAGTGCACTTCGCTCCAAAAAAATTAGTTTTAGTACAACTTCTAACTTTTGTAAATCATAATTTTTCATCTCTGTTAAAAATGGATTTATCAGTGCTTGTGTTTATATGTTACCATCTGGTTAGATCAGAATTTCCTAATTTGAGCAACTGTAGTTTTTTTTTATAATTAAGTAATGATTATTAGCAGGTCCAAATTCGTTTGGAGGCCTTTATTTTTAAAATTTGAACGGCTTAATATGTCATTCCTACTTTAAATCATAATAGTAAGATTGTGAAAAAGTAATTAAGGAAGCGTTATACCTTTTGATTTTCGCAGCAAAGTAAAAAATTGTAAAGAAAAAACTGCATCAATTGCATTTTTTTGAATTTCAAACGACAATTATATCCCGGCTAATATTTAAAATTGTGCTAAAAAACAATGGTAAGCAATTTATTAAACTCCTTTAAATGTTTGTTAGTAAGATGCAAAATCAACCATTGAAATCCATTGCTTGAGATTACATAGAGTCACATTTTTTAAGAAATATAATTTTGATTTTTTTTTTCGAATAATACAAGCATGTTTTTCGAATTGAAATCCAGAGAATGAATTATTTTACGTTTCAAATATGTTCAGTTCGTTAAATTTTAAATGAAGCGTATGCTGAAAGCATTGTGTGCCATAACTGGTATAAATCGGTTAGAACAGAAACAATTTTAGAAGACCTAATAATTTTTCAAATATAGTAAAACTGCAATTTGTACCAGTTAATGGTAAATTTTCTTGTGTTAGTCAATACTTGTTTGCATTGAAATTAAATTAAAAATGTTGTGGAAAAGATGTATTGTTTTAGATTAAGTTTCAAATACACGTTTTACACTAAAAATTTTCCCTTGTGATTGATGCCAATATCAAAGTCAAGTTTTAACAGAATTTCAAAATCGCACCATACCAAAACTGTTCCAGTAAAACCATATATTTAAACGTAAAATAAAAAATAACCACGCCAGATAGTGAAATGAGCTTATGGACGAAAAGACATCTTTTTGTCGGATGTCCTTTCATCCATAAGCTCATTTCGTTCGCATTGAAAAAGGCGCTTCTTGTCACACCGAAACACGCGGTTGTAGCAATCTGCAATCTGACGTTGTTAATTCGTATTTTACTTTTTATGCACAAATATATTTTTTTAACCTATCTTTAAACGTTTAAGAACAAGAAATGCAGATGCAATTGATCTGTATCATAACTATTACCTAGATCAATTAATTATGCTTGGTGTTTATAGAGATTTGTGCTGCTAAAAAATCAATTATAAATCAATTCGATTTAAACATGTTATTTTCTTTTTAAATTTTTTTATTTCCATCTTAATCTCAAAAAAATAAAAATAAATAAATAAATAAATAAAATAAATACATAAAGAAATAAATAAAAAAATCAAAGTTAATACACTTCCATGTTTGTAACTTATTATTTTTTTTTTAAGTTTTGAGAAGATATAACAGAAGATTTTCAACTTCGCGATGGAAGTAGAGCAGCCGAAATTTACCTTCTGGTATTTTCACAACAGTTCTTACATAGGTATAAACTCTCATATTAGGATTGGTAACATTTGAAAACACGTCAAAAGAAAGATAAAAAATTTGTAAATCTTTGATTTAAAAAGAAAGTTCTTTAGAAGTACATGATACTAAAAAAAATCTTGTAGCTTAGCATAATAAACTTCCTGTTACATTTTAGTCACAGTCAATATCATTCCGGCATATTTTATATGCAGAAAATTTTCAAATTAACAAAGCTGTAATGTTAAAATGCATTGCAATGAATAAATAAAAAAAAAACAAATCTTGATAAAATGAAAGTCAAAATAAAAACAAAAAATGTGTAAATATTTGATTTAAAAAGAAGGTTCTTTATCAGTTCACACACACATTACATTAAAAAAAATTGTAGATTTGTATACTAAACTTCATGGTATACTTCAGTGACTGTACGGCTAAAAATGCATTAAAATGAATGAATAAAAGAAATCTTTCAAAAACCGTGAGTTTAAAAAATATTTAACTTCATTTTATTGCAAAATTTGCATTTTTTTTTTGCAATTCGTACGAAGTTATGTTTTTTAAATATTTCTTGGAAATGTGTTTCTCCTACAGAGAACTGTAAGGCCAATTAATCCCATAATCAGGACTAGGATGTGCAAGCACTTGCATTTACTCATTCTATACTATCTTTGTTGTTTCAGAAGGTATGGGTCATGGATTTTTATCTTTTTTTAATTATGCTGAAAAAAAAAAAAAAAAAAAAAAAAAACATTGTTAACATTATAAGGTGACAGTTGAACTACGTCTTACACGCGATAGTGACCCCAACTAATTACACCAGCAGTGCCTGGAATGCTCCAATAAACTATTTTTTCCCCTTAAAATGTTAATTCTATTTTTTATGCTTCTAGTTATTTTAGTGATTGGTTTAGTTCATTTTAATGACATGAAGTCGAATAAGTCTTTGAGTTTTGTTTGTGGTTTGTAATGAATACCTCAACTAGAAAATGTAATATAGAAATTGTTTGCTTTTTCTGACTTGAAATAAGTAAAAAATATTCGTATTTAATCAAGAAGAATGTGTTAATATTTTAAGGTATTATTTTTTTATTGGAGATAAAAAATAAGTTAAACGGTACTGCTTTGCTTTTACATTTACTTCTACAATAACCTAAAAAATTACGTAGGAGTAATGGGTTTCGTTATTTACACACACACACACACACATACACACACACACACACACACACACACATATATATATATATATATATATATATATATATATATATATATTATATATATATATATATATATATATATTTGTATATATATATATATTTGTCTTCTGCTCATTCGCATAAAACGTTTACATAAGTCTCCACCTCGTCTCTCGTATTTAAAACCTTCTGAGGATGCAGTGAATGTTACGTCTCACGATAAATGATGTACAAAATAATTTGCCAACAACTAATCATTCATATAATCTTTGTCCGAGAGCTTAAAATTCAATGATTTTAATCATATTTTTCTTGTTTCCTCGTCATGGTGATAATCTGATGCCTGAGTATCCTGTTTTGTAATCCTTGTTGCCTGATCAACAACTTGGTGTGATGCTTCATATCAGGATGATGCTGGTCGTTATATTTGATGATGTGGATGTCTTCACGTGCCTCATCTAGACTCTGTCGTCTGATGTATCTGACTAGAAATTAAGTATCGTTTTATTTTTCTCATATGGGAGACATTATTCTTTTAAAAACATGAATTGCTTTATCTGTACCGTGTTTCTGATAGTGCATTTTATCGTCATAAAATGTTTTATCTGCATGGATTCTTTGTGGGTACCCATTGATATGTTTAATGTTCTCGGTTAGTCATATGGAGTAGTTAGTAAAACTTTTTTTTTTTTTTGCAGCAGTCATGTAATTTATTAAACACCTCTAGCACCCCCCCCCCCCCATGTAAAGGACTTTTCAACAATAATCTCACTTTGAAGATCGGATTTTTTACACTTCAATATTGTAATAAGTTGGTTTTCAACTTTAATATCTGAATATATGTTTATTGTTATGGTATATTGTTTGTTATACAAAGTCAATACATAATATCCTGCATTAATATGTTATGTGTATGAATGATTTGTCAAATCTCTTTTACTTCATCTCAGTTCAAACAAAAATATATGTATTGATAAACTTGTTAGGCTAATAATTTGTAAAATCTTTGTAAATTACATTTATAATTATCAAAAAATACAAAGTTTAAATATTTATACGGGCCCTAGGTCCCCTAATTGATGTTTAGAGAAATAATCTCCATTGAAAAGTATTACTGATACGAAAACTTGACATCTGTGCTCCAAAACTTAAGGAGATATTCCAGTTCAAAGTTTTAAGAAATCATACAGAAAATGAGATTGGAACTTATCGCCCTTCAGAAGAGTGACAGGTCATGAAAGTAAGAAGAACAAGGTATTTATATTTTTCGTTGCTATTCAAAAATAAATGCAAATGTTAAACGTGATACGCAAATACACATTACAAAACCTCGAACAATTTGAAAAACCACATTCTATGCACACATATAATTTTTAACACTTGTTAACCACTATATTTCCCTCCAAACAGTGTTGTTGACGGCGAGTGAAAATTGGTGTAAGTAACAAAACGCTACGTTTTGTATCTCGGAGAATATTGGTCGTATTAATTTCAAACTTCTTGTGTTGGAATTATTTTTCAGTGGAGATTTTTTCCTTAAGCTATCAATCTACAACTTTACATTGTCATTGCCGCTTGCTCATCTATCAGTTAGTGTTTTTTTTTTTTTTTTTTTGGTGAGTATGTCCAAGCATCATAACCTAAATGAGTTACTATTTCCATAAAAGCAACGTGGTATAATCTCAGCTGCAGAAAATGATGGAGTTTTGAAAGTAAATATTTCATTCATAGAAAAAAAAAGTGTGGTGAAAAGTCAGTCAACAAGTCGTGTGCAGTTCTGGGATAAGTGCTTTCTAAAGAGAACAGTTGTCGTTGAAAAAGGATTCTTAATTTTGTCAAATTTACCTCGACGTCACGGATACTTTGGCGTTTGAAGTTTACCATATATCTTGGGAAAAAGACGATGTCCTTGCTCACAAACCTGCTGCAGACAGATTTTTTGTCGGACGGCACTACTGGCCATTTATCAGTTCATACCACGTAGTTTTAGTGTTTACGTAGGTAGGCTTACGCCCGTTCTTCAACAGAATCACTCCTCTTTCAATTCATATGCATAAGATTTTGTTACGCTTACAAAATATAATCAGTGCTCATTTTTGTCTCTTGTTGATCCTTTCATCGTTAAGAAGCATTGTGGAAATATTGGGAAATATATTGCGTCAAGAAATTAATGTTTTACTTTATTTCGTCGCTAAAAAGACAAACGGGCGTATCTCACTTTTAAGCATGTTGCATAAAACCGATTTGAAGATTTCCAGTTTTACTGTATTGCTTGAGAACCGACACTAGTGTGAGGGGCTGTAATTTTTTTACTATTTATTGCAGAGATACGCTCATTCGTATTTTTAGCGACGATTTATTTACATACAAAGCAACATAGAGAAATATTTACAACACAACGAAAGGAAGCTTATACCACAGAGACAGAAGGACCCCACCATTTTTTATTCTAATTGATATGTTGCTAAAGTCGTGCAAATACTCTACAAAAATATTTCCTGCCTTTATAAATTTAAAAAAAAAAAAAAAATAAGAGTAAAAACAAACAAGTTAAAAAGATTTTCAGTTTAAAATTCAACAGTCGTGCATAATCCTTTTTAGTCTACTTTTCCATACATTCCAAAACACAAATAAGAAAAAAGACCTTTATGTAACGAAAAAGCTGCACTAAAAATGGTTTATAAGCAGGAACTAGCAGTTAAACACTAGAAGGAAGAGAAAAAAAAGAAAAAAGTTAGAATTTAGGTGTCAAAACGTGTTTGTTGGTTTCTATCTTGAACCTTTTTTCAAGATCATGCCTTTAGTCAGAATGCCAAATTTTCACACATCATTTTCTTTTTTCTTTTTTTTTTATTTCAACAAATTTTTGTTCGAATTTCATTACTTAAAAAACACTTATCATAAGCTTTTTCTAGTAAATATAAGAACTTTCACTGCGTTAATGCTTCCTTTGCAAGTTGAAACTTGCAAGAATCGTGACAAAAGAAAACAAACTTAAACATAAACACTATATGTTACATTTTGGAAAATACAAAAATAAAATTTTTATATAAATGTTTATAATATTGCAGTTTTTTGTATTAAATCTCTTCTCAATCTACTAAAATGTCTCTGAAAGGTACTGTATTAGGTACTTTCACTTTACCAAGAGTTAAATTAAGAAGGAAAATGTAATTAAAGTTCAAATCGACGAAAATGTATTTATTTCAAGAGTGCGATATAATAACTTTTGAAATGAATTCAATTTCTTCTTTTTTTAACATCAATATAAAATCTAATTTTACTAATGGAATTTTGGCATGAATAAAATAATTAATGCTGCATAGAGCATCAATTATTTAAGTAAAAGAACAGTGTTGGAATGTAAATTTGTTTTATTCAAATTTAAGTAGTGTTATTAACGTGTTAATGCTTGTTCTCACTTACATTAAAATAAAATGGAACTGGCTGAGATGCTGATTAAATTCTAAAACTTCTTTTTTGCCACATATTTGGAAGGGAATTCATTTTACAAGAATTTGAGGAATTAACAGCAATTTTGTTACTTATGAAAATTAATTTAATGGAAATACGATAACACATTTCTTTTGTATGGTTATAATTTGCAATTATGATTTAAACCAAAATATAAAAAAAAAAATATATATATAGTACTTATATTTTTTTCGATTATATTCTACTTTGAAACGATCTTTAATAAATTAATTAATATACCAATGCTTTTTCAAAGTTAATTTCTTAATGTTCATTAATTACTTTTTTAATTATTTATTTTTTTATTCCTTTTTCCCATAGGAAAACAAATAATGTAAAATAATTTGTTTTACCAAAAACGGTGATATCAGCGATTTCACGAGCTGAAAATTTTGCGAATTGAATTTGATCATGAAAAACCTGAAGCAAAAAAATGTTTCAAGAGGCCTATATTTTTTGGCGATTCTGACTGGTGCGTGAAAAGTGCTTTCACATCAGTAAAGTAAATTTTGGAGTTCCTGAAAACCACCTGTTTTATTTTAATTGTTTATTGACTCATTTTTCTTTCTCAACAGTAGTCAGATAATTGCCATTTTTTCTCGTTTACTCATTTGGAAAATAAAAGAATTTAGCTCAAAGTAACGTAAAACGGTACAACTTTGTGCCAAGGGGGACAACAAAGGGCCACTGTTGCCATAACGATTATTTTGCTCTCTAGTGGCCTATTTTTCAAACTTATGAGCTCCAAAAAAAAATCACCAGGTAGTGTAACCATTTAGATACTTACAGATGCTGCATCAGAGATTGTCATTGTTTTTGTATTCCTCAGATAATTTAGTCGCTTTTAGTGCGTGATTCATTTCACTCGTCGAAGAGCCAAAAGTCTCCTTTGAGCAGATTACTAAAACTGTTTTCCAACATCTGTAAGTTCAGATTTGCTTTACTAGTTTTTCAGTTATGAATTAAGCCGCTTGTTGACTTAAAATGTTTCGTAATTTTCACAAGCTCTCAACGTTTATCGAAAATGTGAATGTTGGGGTATTATGATGGGCCACCTATTTTTCATGGTTTTTAGTGGCTTGGAGTTTCATTTGATTCTTTGTATGGATGCTTTCTTCATATTTTGTGTTATTTATTGTAAATAATGGCAAGAAAAGAAAGAAGGTTTGGGGGTCGCCCGTACTCATGAGCCCGTACTAGGAGTTTTTGTAAAAGGTGCTCACTAAAAGCCGGACGAAATACAAACTGAGATAATTTTTAAAAAATATTTATTTTGATAAGATTTTTAATAAGAAATGTGATTTCGCATTTTAGTTTTCAAACATATTTTTTTGATCTCGTTTAAAAATTGTCAGACCTACGTATTTTCTGAGACCTATGTATAGGTACCTAGCCTTTAGTTGGTGAGATTTTTCTAGTTTTCAAATGTTTCTATGTCAAAACCTAGGTAGATAATAAAGGACGTTACCTACGTTTATCATGTTGAACTTGATTAATCACTCAAAACGACAAATGATAGTTAAGTCTTTAAAAAAACTAAAAAAAAAGGTAAATGATGGCATAAAAAAAATTCTTTATACGGTTTCAAGCAGAGGACAACATGTAGTCGCAGACAACAATGGGCCAGATCAAGTTTTCACTGTGTTTTCTAGGTTAAAATGAGGTGGGCCATAGTTGTACCTAGTAGGGGTACAACTATGCACCACGGGGAAAAAATTCCCCTCTCTTCTTTCCAACTTAGATTTTTTTGAAACATTTCATACGAAAGACGAGATGTATAGCTACCTTTTCTAAAGTCCTCAAATTTCTAAATCAAAGATATACATGGAATTTTCATTGAAAACATCGAAAGGTGGCCCATAGTCGGACCATTTTACGGTAGTAACTTAAACACATTCGTTGAAATTCAGTCCAAAATATAAATAACAAACTACAACAATCAATGTTTCTAAGTAAAATATATAATTTCTTTTAATTATTCCCGTTTTATCCACAACAACCACATATTTATCATCGAAATCAAGGGCAAGATAAACTGCTGTGTTTTTAGAATTATTTTTTGGAATCACAGTTTACTATATATAACTACCGATACTTAAATAGTTATATTTCGAATTTTCAGGGCGTCATGTTTCGCTTTTATACCTTTACATCTTAAATTTCAACATACGTCTTTATTGGGTTGTAGGGGAAGATGCTGTACCTAAGGGCTTTAGCAGGGGGGGGGGGGGGGTACTCACGGACGGTTGTACCAACGGATGTTGTTCGAGAAATTGCGGGTCGCGAAAAATCAGATAGGGGTTTCAACGTGTGTGTCTCAGCCCTCAAAGTCAGTCTAAGTAATAAAAAAAAATGTACAACTTTCTTTTTTTTTTTTTTTTTTTGCATGTCGTGAATTCTATTATTCTTTTTTGTTGTAGGTATTATTTTTCCCTATGTTTTGAAGATGCTGTTTCTGATTTTTAATGTCGTGAAACTGTGGTCCTGTCGATGTGACTGGCTTGCAAAACCAAAATGGCGTGCCTTTGAACCCAAGGACACATAATTATGCGTACCCACGGACGGCAATTTTTAGTGTCCTTGGGTCACACCTGAGTCTTCTTACAATGTAAAGTACCAAAAAATGGTGTCTTGTCATAAATGTTCGAATTTTACTTTCAACAATGATGATGAACTTGAAGATATAGATTTGGGCTTGAAAATATTGACCCACACCTGTTGTAGGACCAACAGATTGTCAATCCCAGCTAGTTTCATTTGAAGTCGACTTTTCTGGGGTTTTGTCGGGGCAAGCTGAATTGATTTGTTTTTGCAATGGGTTAACTTTGTTAAATGTTTCAATTTTCATGTAAATTGAAGTCATTATATAGGTACATAGAGAGCGATACTAGTCATGTATCTAGTTAATTTTTTGTTTAAAGACATATTAGGCTCTCTTAGGAATAATATTTTTCTTTTAAAACAGTTCACTAATGTTAAAAATCAAAAATGATTTTAAAAAAAAAATCTTACGTATTCGGTTAATTTTCAAAGTTTGATTCCTGTTGGATTTTTTTGTTTAATGTTATTTGTAATGAATGTTTGAAGTATTTCAATATAAAATGGCTTAGAAATGTGTACTGAGTATCATTTATTTTTCAGACCTGTTTATTTATTATTTTTTTATATGTCCACATGAGTACAAAAGCCCTGTCCGTGGGGGGAACGAGGTGTTGTACCCATGGACAAAAAAATAAAGATTTTTAAGAAAAAATTTTGCAGTTGAAAGCTTTGAGATTTTCACTTGACAAAAATTGTCAAGTTGGATGAAAAGTTGATTTTACCAGAAAACTTTACCAATAGATTACTTATTTACAGAGACCAGCAAAAATTGAAAAGTAAATTTTGTCCGTGGGTGCAGCAGCTTCCCCTACATAACGAATATGTTTAATCCACACATAATACTTATAAGTAAGCATTCATCTTTTTTATTTTAAAATGTAAGAACAGTAATAACTAGACTGGTTTCTATAAATATCTAGTTCAACAGAAACACATTGTGTGATTTTAGTTCTCAGAATATTTTAAATATATTAAACGGGTATCAATCTAGGGGGGGGGGGTCAGGGGACTAAGTGTGCCATTGAAACTTATAGGGGATAATCCGTTGGGTAAATTCTCTTTTTTTCGGGGGGGGGGGGGTGTCACTCTTAGGGTGGTATTTGTGGCATTGGAGGGCACCCTCGGTTTTTGCTGGGGCACACCAGTATATTATTTAATATGTGTTTTAAGTTGACTTGTACTTGATGAATTTCATTTTAGTTAAACGTGCGGTCGGAAAGAAAATATCAAATATAGAGGCTACACAAAATAAATTTGCAATCACAAAAGATTTATCAACACAATCTTTTATGCTTCTTTCGCGGCAGGTTTATTTCAGTTTTATTCAACAAGAGATCCTCATTACACGTATCAAAAGATAAATAGACGCATGAACCATTGCTTCCTTATTAATAATTTAGTTAGGCGTAAAGATAAGTCGTGAGACGTAATACGTTTAAATGAAGGAAATTACGTTTCTAGTGCTTTATCATAATTTTCTGAAGGTTCATCTTTCTACCTTTATGAATTTAAATGATGTCTTACAGACGTCACATATAGCGATAATGATGGTAAATAATCTACATTAAAATGTAGGCGAACTTAGAAGCTATTTAGAATAAGGAAATGACTCCAGATTGCTTACATTTATTCATAATCCGCATGAATGTATAATGTTAAATACTTAGCACTAAAATTTAGAATTTTCCGTACACTGGAGACGCAAACTCCACTATAACATGCGCGTTTTAAAAATAGGTAACCGTTTGTACTGCCGTTCTAATTTCAAAAGTATTCTATGCAGTTGAGCTGAAAATAAAAAATTGTTTTTCAAAGATTTCAATTCCATTAAGCTGATTCAGATGCCACTTTTTCAGATTTTTTTAAAAAATATATCCCAGCAGAAAATGACCATAAAACATTGTATTTAGGTAAAATACGTGACAAAAAACCACCTAATAGTGACAATAACTCAATTATGATAAAAACTACTGATACGACTATTGTGCCCAGAACGGCATTATAGTGATTTTTTTACGTGGAAAAATGGATGCATGTTGTATTCAATCTCAAAAGGAAAAAACAATTTTTCAATAATATCTATTGCATACAAACATTTGCTTTGAAAATACAGGTTTTCCACATTCAGATTATATTCCAGTCAATAGGTCGAAAAAAAATGGGCTTGCCTTACAAAAAATGGGGTCAAAGTTTTTTTTTTTTTTTTTAATTTGTATATACTAGTGCCAGTATGAAAAATTCAAGTTAAAGCTTTAAAATTATGCAATTTCCTGCATATAAAAGCAGGTTATCAATAAACTCATGTGATTTATATTTTACTAGTGGCACCCGCACGGCTTTATCCGTAGTAGAAAATTAAAAGGTCTTTTGGTTCTCCTGTACGATGAATTTCTCGCAATTTGGCTTGCCCATGTTACGGTTCCGTGTTATGACAACTCGGCAATTTGCTCGTCCATCTTTTGATAATTTTGCTCGGGAAAATGTTCTTAAAATTGGAATAGAAAAAGAATAAAACTGAATTTTTGAAAAATCGCTTCGAGGTGCACATCCCCACGCTACAAACTAATTCTGTGCCAAATTTCATGAAAATCGGCCGAACTGTCTAAGCGCTATGGCGTCACAGAGATCCTGACAGACAGAGAGAGAGAGAGAGAGATCCGGAGAGAGAGACTTTCAGCTTTATTATTATTAAAGATTGACTAATAGTGCGAGATCATAGATTCTGAATTTTTCTATTCATGAAAAAGTAACTTTCTTCACGTATGTGCCCCCTGTAGAAGGGCACAGGTGAACAAGCCTGGGGCACATATGAACACGATTGGAATGTGTAAGTCACGGATTACATTTCAACGAGAAATTCTAACGAGAAATTAAACATTACGTATATTAGGGTCAAAAAAAAAAAAAAAAAATCGGTTCTTCAAGTCGCACACCCTCTTATTTTTTATTTTTTATTTTAGGTCAAAAAATTGCAAAAAAAGTTTCATACAATTTGAACAAAGACAAACATTGTCGATTTGCGCCTGAAAGTGTAAACCAGCCCTGCGTACTAGGCCGAATAAAAAATAATTGAAAGTTCAAAATTAAATGATGATAAAGCGTTGCCCCTATAGCCTCACACGTACCACAAAAATATATTTTCAAATTAAAACATATTTCGATGTCCAGCAGGAGAAACAAAGCTTGTAATTTTCTTCAAAAAATAATTCTGTTTTATTAGTTTTGTATAAGCTTAAATATACATTCAAATAAAATATCAAGTTCAAAAAGCATTAGCGAACACATTTTCAAATCAACATTTACTAATGAATAATAATAAAAAAAAATATTTAAAATGAAAAATTACTTAACTTAAAATTGAAGATAATCCATATTTTAAGAACCATGATTTAGACTTAAATATTGCTAGAGCAAAAATTTATATGTAACGCTAATTATCGACGTTACTGATTATATTTTTAAGATTGATGACTTCTTAAAATTGACCTTACATTTAAAAAAAATACATGTGGAATTAAATCAATTTTTTTGAAGAAAATTACACATTTTAGGCCTCCTGCTAGACATCTGAATATTTATATATTTTAATTAATCTTTTTTAGGTACATGTGGGCTATGGGAGCAATGTTTTATCTACATGAAATTTCGAGCTTCCAATTTTTTATTTCAATTCGGCCTAGCCCACACTTATGGTTTACACTTTCAGGCGCAAGTATAACCAGGCGTAGTAGTATGGTTTACACTTTCAGGCGCAAAAAAAGTTTCTTACAGTTTGAACAACGGCAAATGTTCAAACTGTACGAAACTTTTTTTTACAGTTGATTTGACACAAAAGAAAAATATAAAAGGGTGTGCCACTTGAAAAATCGACTCTTTTTTTTGGGGGGGGGACACCCTAACGTATATACCAAATACATTGAAGGTTTTGTAATCTATACTGTGTCAATTTAAATTGTTCAGTAACTATCAATAAGGAAACATTTTTCCAAAGTATACAACTCTGCTCACTGTCAAATTTTAAAGTTTCGCATCATGTTCTGATCACTGGATGAACAAGAAAAAATTTTAAAAGGCTGAACAATACAAAGAAAATTTTAAATGTAAAGTTTCCTCTTTTTACATGGTGCGTTTCAGCTTCATACAGAATGTGATGATGAATTTAAAAAATATTTCGATCTTCAGTTTTTAGTTAAAAGAAGACACTTTGTCTTTGTTTTCCTCTTAAATATTGTGCAACGCTAAATTGTTGGCCAACTATTTAGGAATTAAATAAAAAAAATAAAAGTAAAATGAATCAATAATTATTTAAAAATAATATAGGAAAATTAACAATACATTTACAAACTGATTGTAAAAAAGTAATTATTATAAATCTTTACTCATTTTTAGCTCTTATAATAACCTTAAACTAATATTAGTATTACGGAGAGGGTAAGGAAACTGTTCACATGTGCCCCTACATATTGTGTTCACAAATGCCCCGTCACCTATGTTAGAGCTAATTTTCAAAAAAAGAGTTCTTAATACAGTCAAAAAATTTAAACCTTGTCATAAATTTACTTGAATGATCATACAGTGATTTGCAATAATTACGTTTTGCTTTTTAGATAGTTAAAATATGTTCTCACGTAAAGGAGACACCGATAAAATTACATACAACGCCTGCGAAAACAAAGAAGTTGTCACCACAGAAACGTAAACTGGCTCATTGCTCTTCAAGTTTGGCCAAGAAATAAAACTAGTGCTGCCTTAAATTAGGAATACTTCAAAATTTTGCTAGACGTTATCCTAGTATAACCTATCATGTTCACATGTGCCCCTCTTTCCCGTTTGTTATCTGTGAGAATGTACGCTTTATTAGGAAGTTATGATTGCTTGACCCTAGCGCTCATTTCTGCTCTTGGGACTTTCTAATCTTCCACAACAGTGGTCTACTCTTTAAGATATCTTTTGCCGCCTACATCGAACTACCGAATCGTTCTGGTCAAACTGGCGACTGATACGCCTCTACAACCGTCCTGCTTTTTCCATACGCCACTACAACCGTCTGCTTTTCTCATACTTAGGTACTGTACGCTCTTTCTCTAAGTCAAACAACTGTTCGTATAGCCATCAATTACCTCTTTGAGGTCGTCCCAGGCACAATGACTACTATATGATAACTGTTTCTTTTGAAGAGCCCTTTGGCACTAGCAATCATGTTATTAATCTCCATTTGCTGCACATCTCGAATGTGCGTAGCGCGCTATGCCTTGGCTCACTGACGACAAAATTTAAATTATTTGCATACCTTTTATCCCGCCCATTCCTCCCGAGTTTCTTGGTGGTAGCTCAATCTTTTCTGGCTGTATAGCTGCATTTTTTTTTTTTTTTTTTTTTTTTTTGTGACAGAGTGTAATATGTAAACGTTGCTGTTAACTGCAACGTTCATTGCTGTTAATATGTTGCTAGTTTTCGAAGTCGAAAGATTTTGCTCGGCAAATCAGCTGAAAATAATTTACTTTCATGAATAAAAAAGTGATTAAACTTATATGTAGCAGTGAGAAGCAAAAGGATGTAAATGCCAAAAAAAAAAAAAAAAAAAAAGGAGATAACTAGTACAATTAGTTTCCCAATATATAACCAATTTCGCTCCCTATAGGTGAACCTCTCCTCTATTTTGATGTCCAGATAATGTACTAGTTTGCCTGGTAGTTCCTGTTATAGAGCATAATTTAGAAAAAAAATTTCAGTGAATGCCTACCCAGGACCGGAACTTTACTCGCGTTTTAAGCAAAACTTGAAAATATCCACTTACATCTCTTTGCTTCTCACTGCCTCATCAGAACCCTTTCATAGACCCCAAAGTAGGGTTTTAAGTTTGTCTTAGTTTAATATAAAATAATTAAATTAGTAATCAATTACTTCAAAAGGTCAAATGGAAAATGTATAAAATAAACTATTGAATCTCATCTCTGTTTACCAAAAATAACAATTTGAAAATGCACAAAATACTGAGATAAGATTTCCCCTCTGCAGTAATTCAAATTATTCTTAAGCACTTATTTTTTATAAGGCTTCGATTACATTTGATGGATGAACCATAGCAACAAAACATTGCAATTTATTTTCCTCACTTATAAGTTATTACACAATTTGCTGTTTATTTGACGTCTCAGAATGGAATATAATGCCGATTCATTATTCAAATATTTGGTAATATTTCTCTTTTGTTACTTTCCCATTCATTTTTTCAGAACTCACATTTAAAAAAACAGCTCTTTTGCTACATCAGAGAGAAAAAAAAATATAAATTACAGTAATTTCGAAATATCCTTTGTAAAAAAAAAGAGAAACTTTTCTTTAATAGGGAAAAAGAAACCAATTAATTTCGTGCTCATTTCAAAAGTTACGATTATGTCTGTCCCGGACTTACATTCATTTATGCTATAGTTTTATTTCGCTGTTTCAGGTGGTTTTACTTGGTAATGACGTAAAATTTTTATGCGCTCAATTATGCTGGAGAAACAGCGTAGTTATTTCTTCTAACATTACGAAGTGACAGCTCGGCATTTTCTTAGAAGTAGTAGTAACGCCGTCCAATTATACGAGCAGTGATTGGAGTGCTCCAAGAAACTTTTTTTTCTGAGGTGGTTGCTTATTTTATTTTTACTATTTTGTTGTTTCATTCTGTGGTTGAAGTGATTCTGTTCACGTGACGCTAAGAAATTTGTACTTGCTTGTTTTGATACATTTATATAATTGCCTGGGTGACACTTTGAAAGATAAATATAAAAATGAGAATTTCGTATTTTTTATTGGAAATTTTGTTATTTTAGTGTACATCAGATTACTGTAAAATATAATGCATTGAATTAGTTTTTTGTTTTTGTTTTGAGTACAAAATAAAACTTTAAATATTGCTTATGCTTATTTTGACACTTTGACATAGACACTCGTGTTGTTTCAATTGGAAGGCCAATTTTTTCACCTTAAAAACATTTTGCTCTTTCTTTCGAAAAACCGTGAGCTAAGAAGAAAAAAGCGCTTTGGAAAAAAAATCATAACATGTATTTTCTTTCCATATTATTTTCAAAGTCCGTACCGTTGTTATAAACAATAAATAAATATATGGTTTTGTAGATATTTTTTCAGGTAAGTTGCGTAAAATAGGACATAGAAGTAGCATTTTAAAAAGAAGTGGGATAAGTTGCCATATTCGTCCTCTACTCAATTTCGCCCCTTTATATTTCTCTGGCCTGACAGTACGTGTCGCCACTGGTGATTTTTCTTTCTGACTGCTGTTAAAAACGCTAATAATTTGGTTAAGATTTATGAGTCTAGTCTGCCACGTTGCTATTCGGAAGAACTTATGAATTATTATTGACTTGCAATAATTCAGTTAACTGTTATTATTATTAACTAATTTCAACAAGTTTGGAGATGTTACCTCTAAAGGGGCATTTAACTTGATGGGACGCTTTGCCTGATGGAGAAGGTAGTATTAAGCTAAAGCTGCTTGTTTTTTTAATGAAAAAGGTGATTCGTAGTTTTAGGTCATGATTGATTTTTACACAGCATCTGTACCTACTTTAAAAAAGTAAGGATGGTTTTTTTTTAAATTTTTCTTTAATGCGTTTTTTCATATATTTATTTATTCAGCAATCACGAATTGCTTATTGTTTTCATTTGACTGTTGAATGATGTCCGTCCTTTTCGACCGGCCCCTTCCGATGCTGAGGGTCTAGCGAGAAAAGGTCTCAATGTTGCGTTCATATCCTTCACACACACATACCGACACACACACAAACGCACACACAAACCAGTAGATACACACACAGAAACGCACACACAAACCAGTAGATACACACACAGAAACGCACACACACGCTTTCACACACGCATGCCTACACTCTCGCGCATACATTAGGTTGCGTCTTATTTTTTAAGGTGTTATTTTTTCATGAGGCACCCTTTCATTTTGTTCCTTTGGATGAAAAAAAAATTATTATACCTGAAAATTAAAAATTGAATAATATTTAGAGGGTGCTACCACTGCTGCAAAATTTGACAACTCTCTCTCTTTTCATTTTTTTTAAATTTATTTATTTAGTATGGATAATAAGTAGCAATCAGTGAAAAGTTTGTATTGTCACATGGAAGTAACAAAGAGAAAAATTACAATATTGCAGACCGAAAGTGTAAACCTGTGATATGAATGACATTACCGAACTTTCGGATGCTTTTTTGACATTATCGAATAAAATGACAACCATGAAATGCTTATTATTTTCTTGTATATATAAGAAATAGGTATTTGTGTGATGTTAAACCCAACCATCCTTATTTCATGTTGATTAAACATCGACAAGATATATTGGGGAGTTTGTTTTTACACTATTTTTTTCACAATGACTGCAATTTTAGTCACTGGCAGCACCCCCTAAATTACGGTCAAATTCTATGAAACTTTTATGTGTGTATTTTTTCATCAAAAGGAAGCAATTTAAGGGGTGCCCCATAAGAAATTCAAAACTTTTTTTAAAAAGAGCCTTATAAGACACACCCTAGCATACATACACATACACGCACACACGCCTACATAAACAAGCACACCACTACATACACACACGTCTACACACACATGCGCGTGTACAAACGTACACATGCGCGCTTACATGCATACACACACGCACCTACACAAAGATGCCTCACATACTCGTGATTCCGAAAAACATAATTTGAATTCAAGATGCCAAAAATTCCAATTTCCTTCTTTTTATTTTTTTTAAGTTTCTGCTACGGTGGATAAAATGTGCATATGACTTGTTTTTCGTAGTGATTATTATAGAATAATTTAGACTTAAACAGTAAGTTACAGCCCTTAAGCCAGGGCTAATGTAGAACTTCATTCAATATACCGAAATTGCTCTGAATGTCATAATATAGCTGTCAGTATATTGCAAGCAGGTTATACTTCCTTACACATATGACTTATAACATCTATAAATCATTATTATGCAGTAATGCAATATTACAATTGATTCAACTGCTTTGTTAAACGTTTTTTCTCTTCTTATAGTGAAAATAAGCGTCCATTGTTTCAGTTTGTAAAGCTATACGGTCACTTACATGGCAGTATATAACATTTTGCAGCATAGAATAAAAAATACTAACTATTTTGAGCTCAAATTTTGCAAATCCATTACTAACGTTCGGAAAAGGTTCTTCTTAATTATGAACTTTCAGCGATATGTCTCAGTTGGTTATATCGGTTTGACGCCGCCACGCACCAGATATATAGGTAAAATTTTTGGCAGGGTGAAAATTCTTAATTTTACGAATGGTAAATTACAAGGTCTGTGAAATCCCGTTACAGCAATTACCAATGCAACGAATTAATCATTTCAACGAAGTAAATGTTCAGTCCCAATTTAGCTTCAATTACAACGTCACAATTTGCGGCTCCTTCTAGTTTGTTGCAACGGAGTTTCACTGTATACACATTGCAAGCAACCCAACATACGTAGCATGTAATGAGAATAATCATTGGACATCATTGAAAAACTATTTAAAAAAAGGAAAATAATATCAATGTTGCAATATCAAGTTTGCCGAATAAGGAAATTTTTCGTAAGTCATAATGACTTCCAGTGATCTACCATCGGGAAGTTCCTGAAGATGTATAAACTAAGTTTGTTTGGTACAAAAAATACTTTTACACAAGATATTAAGTCAAAATTCGTGTTTTTTTTTTTTTTTTTTTTTTTTTTTTTCAAGTTTACAAACTTTTTCTCTTTACTCGCGAAGGTGCGATATAATGTGATTCCCTGCTATAAAATAGTACTTTCCATAGCAAAGAGCATTTGGTGACATCGGGTTCCACGCGCAGCCGTAGGCAGCTGCTAAATCAAAAACTATTTCTAAAGCAACAGTAGAAAATGTACTTCAAAATTACACCGTATATTTTACGAAACATGACTGCATATATAAATATAATAGCTCTCAAGGGAAAAGTTGCCGAAGGGTACCATTTAAATTCAACATTTGATTCTTTAATCTCGAATTTAAATGAGGACATATAGCTTAAAAATTCTAATTATGCAAACTTCACAAATTTATGCATTAACGTGAGTGGAACAAAAAGAAGTATTGCACCGAACAACCTGCGCGAGATTGAAATTTCTCGTAAATATTGTAAGTAATAACGAAGTGATATAAAATCCCGCTATTATTATTATTATTATTATTATTATTATTATTATTATTATTATTATTATTATTATTATTAGCTTTCAAAACTAAAACTGAAACAATTATAAATACGACATCAGAGCACAACAGATAAAAACAACTAAATATGTCTGTTTGAATTTTCTGTAAAAGGCGTTACATTATAATTGCATTGAAAAAGGCGTTCCTTGTAGCGTCGAAGCACGTATCTGCAGTAATCTGCAATTTATGCTTTTTGACATAGTTATTTCTTTCTTTACTTTTCAGCATAAAGGTATTTAGTTATACTAAAGGAGTTGTTCATACATGATAATATTTTGAACTTGTTTTGCTCTTCCAATACTCAACTTTTGGTGGGTATTGCAAATCAAGATTCCATTTTTTTCGGGACACACTATTTAAGCGTATTTATTAACTCGATCACGGCCCGTACAGATTGAATGAGCTTTCACTAAAAGAGATTGAGTTTCTAGATTTCGTAGCTTTGCAAGAGTTGCTGGCGAGTGAAATGCTTGTTACTCTTGTGCAATTCTGTCATAGCTTTAGCCACGGTTACAATGATGTTATTCCACCTTTCTTGGCAAATCAGGAAGGTACTACACTTTAAAAATTATGTGTAACCTTACTCCATAAAATCGGTGGCAGCTTAGCTGCATCCACAAATCTGGAGTAACTTAACTGATATAACTGGTGTCACGTTACACATTGCTTGTAGAAGGTTACACCATGGTAATGTAACTATAGCGTAACGTCTCACACATTTCTATGTAAGGTTACAACAGAATTTTCTGTATGTTTACAGAGTAATTGCTTGAAAAGTTACACATTACCAAGAAGTAAACTTTCAGCTGAGTTTCTTGAACGCTTTATCTAGTTTATTGTTTTTAACAACCAATATACACCAAGTATTTTAATATACAATATTCATTTATTTTTATAAACAAACAAGGTATTTTTCTTGCACTAAGAAAAGAAATGACTTGAGTCCCGTCCAAACACAGAACCGGTATCTCACAGACTTGCATAGCAAACGCGTTTTTACCGCTCGGCTACCAAGGTCGGTTTACATTCCGCTATTAAGAGTTTACCTGCTCTGCGCCGATTCTGATATTTACGTATGCCCTTTGAATTCTAGTGAAATCATAGTTTAAGGTTCCTCCAACAACTTGAGTTTTTAAAATAATGATGCTGCATATTTTAGAATTCGTGTAACGTTATACCGATTAATACTGGTAACTTTACACATTTTTTTTTACAGTGTAAGCTATTACTTTCAACCTACTTAAGGTTTCTCTAAAAGTCTCAGACACATGACTGGCTTTAAATGGACAAATTTCTGAATTTCTCAGAATGATTCAAGGTACTTCTAGTTAGGTATTGAAGTTTAGTGGAAAACATTTATGTTTTTTAGTTCCTTTTACATATCAAAGGAAATACTGTATTTGCGAAAAAAAATTTCCCTCAAATTTCGGCCTAATTTCCCATTTTACTCAATTTTGATTCTTACACTCATGATCCTAACTTCTTATGCAAATTAAGATATTTTTAATTACAAATATCATCTTTTTAAGTAGTGTTCCTGAGTTTATTTAATACATACATTTTTCAAGATCAATATTTAAAAATAATTTAGAAATGTCATGTTTAAGTGGTCTAAATATTGTAATATTATAAGCAATATAATAATAATTATAATTATCATTATTTGTGGATCTACCCATCTACTCTTGGCGGATTTTTTAGCACAAGAAATCTCCTGATGCCAAGGTACATGATTTAATGTGCAAATTACTTTTGCATGTAAATATGATGTTATCTCATGCTGTTATAGCATGTAAGAATTAATCGCTGAATCAATTGATTCATACTTCAAATTGCCAAGATTAGCAGGTAAGAGAAATAAAAACACAGTTTTCTTAACAGAAAAAAGATTTGTGTCCTCGATCAATCTCCGTATTCACCTGATCTATTACCATGTGACTATTTTTTGTTCCCGAAACTAAAGACTGCATAAAAAGGAGTTTTTTTATGAGGATATTTCAGCCATTCAAGCAGCCATGACGCAGGTGGTTAAGAACATTAAAAGTATTTGGACAAATTGGTTAAATGTTCAAAATAATGTATCGTGTGAAATGGATCCAATTTTGAATAGTTTTAAATGTTTTTAAATATAGGAGCAATTAAAAGGCTCGCTCCTATATCAGTTTTAAAATATAGGAGCAAGCCTTTTTTGTTACGTCACTAACATTTTTTTATTTATTTATTTATTTTTTAATCCAAATCACTTACTAGAACTTCTCTAACAAGGAGACCTTCAAATCGGGATGAAATTCAGCAGATTAGTAGTACTCATTGTGAGTGTCAAAATAGTAAAGTGATAAAGCGCACTAGCCAGAACATTCCAAGAAAACAGCCTCTAAAGTTTTACGCGCAGTTTATATACTAGTAGAGAGTTTTGCCATCAGCAGATCGGTTACTATGTGGTCAGCCTACTGGATTCCCATGCAATCCATCCCGGGTTCGATATCTCTTGAAGAATCCTTTTTTCCTTCAAAATGTACCTCACTTGTTCAACCTTGCGACGTCTATTTTTATAGACGGGAAGATAATCTAATATAGCGTGTACAAAATTATGCGCATCTCGTTGAAAATAATAGAAAAACAGATACCCGTAAAGACCGCATAAAATACAATCAATAGTCCATCATCAACAGTCCATCGCCAATTTTTAATAAAATCATTCGGTATGCCTGGTATACTTCCAAACTTTCGGACAAAAGAGAAATTTCCATGAATATCAATGAAATATCTTTTCCTACGAATCTTTTACAGGAAGGTTGCTCTTGTAAACAATCTTCCTTTATACATTATGACAGGTGTTAAAACAGATTTTGTTTTCCATTTTTAATGATAATTATCATTCTGGTGTATGTATACAAATATGTAATTGATAAAAAAAACAATATTGTTAAATTTTATACATAAATTAATAAGTCCTACCCTATTGTTTTACCGTGATTATTTAAATTAAAATTTATAATTGTTTGAATTTATCTCTATTTTCTCAATTAAAAATACATTGCGTATTTAAAAACAAAGTATTTTCTTCAATTCGAATTTAAATTAGCTGTAACAGTCGCTTTATAAATTTATATAAAAAATCTTTGAGAGGCACCGAACTCGAGATTGATTGCACAGGAATCCAGTACGCTGACCACATAGCCACCGAACTGCTGCTGGCGAGAAATCTCTAATAGTATATATAAGCTGCGTGTAAAACTTTAGAGGTTGTTTTCTCAGAATGTTCTGGCTAGTGCGCTTTACTATTTTAACGTGCGGAAACTCTCTAGGGTTACTACTAATCTGCAGAATTTCATCCCGATCTGAATTTCCGAGACCGTAAGGTCTCCTTGTAAGTAAGCGCTTTAGATTCTTTAAATCAATCCGTAATAACTCCGCACCCATATTGTCTCTTTGACTGTTTGAAATTAGACAAGGAGTTAAGATATAAGACCTATCTTAAGCTGCTTATAATGAATGGGGTTTCATTATCTAAATTGATACTAGGATTCAATCCCGTCCTAAATGGGAACAAAGGAGTAAAATCAGTAGAGTATATCGATAGCACTCTGTTACATGTCGACGTAAATCAGGGTATTACTGAACCCATTACAGTTTGAGGCAATTAATTTGAATAAAATATAGTATGTAACTATGGATTATAACAGTTTACAGATTTTTGATGAGCTATTACATGTATTACAGTTAGTGGTTTTGATTTTAATATGATAATTAATTCACGTATAATATTAGATCTTTAAAACAGTGTTGAAACTATTAAAACAATACTGAAACTGTATTAGAGTGACATGCAAAAAAAAAAAAAAAAAAAAAAGCTTAATTTTTGAAATTAGAACATTTTCTAGCTAATATGTGCATATCATTTTAGACGTGAAATATGTATAAAGAATAGGCACAAAATATTTCTATTTCTTTAGGAGAACTTTGCTTAACCAATGACAGCTAATGCGCACTTCCTATCCTCGACAATCAAAAAAAGTTTCTCCCGGTTCACCCTAACACACGGTATGAGTTAATTGGGAGTACTACGGCGCACCTATAAGAAGAAACATATTTAAAAAATTCTATGTTAGTGAAAAGTAAATGACAATGTATCCTATTTTTGTGTACAAGGGGGTGATCAAATGAAAAGTTACGGAACGACATAAAAAGGAAACACCTTAATATTTGCATATTGGGAAAATGTAGCGAGACATCTTGGGATGCTATTGGAGGCTCTGACTGGCATCGAAGCATGCGCAGGCCCCCGCAAGCGCAGGTGAGATCAGAGGCAATTTCAGAGTGCCGTCCAATTGACCGTCTTTTTACGTGCGAGGTGTGCTACTTGGTGAATTCCTTAAGCACAGGAGACACATTAACTCTGATGTGTACTGTGAGTTACTACAGAGCCTACGCAGGTTCACCAGAAACAGAAGATCAGGACAGCTCACGAAGAGAAGTTCTGCTCCACAATGACGCGCGCTCACACGTCTCCAAGGAAACCCAGGAGGCACTGACCAAGTTCAAGTGGGAACTTCGTAACCATCTGCCCTATAGCCCAGACATGTCTCCCTGCGATTTCCATGTGTTTGGTCCACTGAAGAAACACCAGAAAGGAAAGCACTTCAACTCGGACGACGTACTCAAGGACACTGTGAAGGACTGGGTCTCGTCACAGCCACAGGAATTCTGGGAACAAGGAATCAAGCTGCTTGTATAAGATGTGTTCAGGCCTATGGGGTATATTTTGAATAAAATCTACATTTGTACCCACAGTGTCGTTTCGTACCTTTTCATTTCATCACTCCTTGTAGTTGCCGATGCTGTGTGAAATGCACTGGTGAGCAAAAATTAGGGAGGAGACGGTTTTTTCATTATAACTTTGTACAAAAGCTTTCCAAATCAACACATTTAATACAGTAAGATCCCCAAAATACGTAAGTGTAATGTAAGCAACACTTACTAAAAGAGAAATCAGAGGGATAAAAAGAAGCTTTATTGAAAAAGTAGCATGGAGCGCAATGCGACTGAAGGCCGAAACATCCCTATGATGTGTGTCCAGCAAGAAACATCCGGTCTTTAGCAGGGGATATGATCTCCCCCGACTGCTAGGCAGGTTTCACAGCGTCTGCCCGTGCTGAGAATGAGGGTGTCAATATGTTCTAGAGGCATTGCTGCCCATTCGTCTTGCAGCGCCAATCGAAGCTCCCGAATCGTTACTAGTGGTAAGGTACGAGCTGCCAAGCGTCTGCCTCGAAAATCCCATACTTGCTCGATGGGATTGAGATCCGGAGATCGTGCCGGCCAATCCATACATTCAATATCCTCACTCTCTAAGAGCTGTTCGGCAGCTACAGTGCGATGACATGGTGCATTGTCGTCCATAAAAAGGAACTGCGGAGCCATAGCGCCTCTAAAAAGACGCACATATGGAAGAAGAATCTCGTTAAAATAACGGGTCTCGTTGACTGAACCTGCGTCGAAGATGTGAAGGTCTGTACGACTACCAAGCATGAGCTCGTCCCATTCATTGTCTCTCCAATTCCGGTGTTCCCCGCACCACAGAGACCGCCTTCTCCGATGGACAGGCGTTAGAGGTACATACCGTACAGGGCGTCGTGCAAACAGACCACCACCGTGCAGTCTTCTGACCACGGGTAAAACGCGATATCGGTCGTCCAGTCGCCTGCGTCGTGTGTATAGCGATTTCTTTCGCTGTCTGCCGCCTGTTTCTTCTTCCCTGTAATACAATATACCGGTCATCTGCGGGGTTGTGGTTCCTCGTGAACGACCACTACTGAACCCTCGGATAGCTGTTTCTGTAGTTTGAAATTGTCTCCAAAGTCGTGAAACGATGCTGTGAGCAATTCCGAACTCTGCAGCCACACTTGTGACACTGCGGCCTTCCTTCAACCTCCCAATGATTCGACCTCGGGTAAAAGCATCCAGATGTCGTCTAACAGATTGATTATTCGCCATTTCTTGCTGAGGCAGCAACTCGGTGTGAATTTAGATGCTATACGGCGTGCTATCTCTTTGCCAGAAATACTGATCTTACGCCGACAACATGCTTTATACTACTCAGACACTCCCCCATTACGTCTGCCTGCATATCTGCGCATGTGCTACCGTACATTACCTTACTTAATCTCCTGATTGGTCTTTCTGTCCGCTCTGCCTCTTCGTTCAGCTGATATGCTAATTTTTCGACTTCGTCCTTAATTTTTGCACAACAGTGTAGATTAACATGGACACATACGAAACACATCATTTATAAATATTTTTTAAAATATGCTATTTTTGGTGCATATTATCCAGAGTCAGGCAATTCACCCCAATTCTATATATCAAATACCCTAGTTGAAATAAAATTACAAAATATGGTGTGATACTTATAAACTAAATAAATGAAAATTAATTTACGAGTAATTTAAAAAAAAAAAAGAAAGAAAGAAGAAAATTTAAAGAAAGTAAAACTAACTTAAAGGTTAAGGTACGGTCAAGCTCGCTTATTGGAACATTGGTCAAAAGAATATCCCGCTTATTTTAATACATTTTCGATGTACCAAACCGTTGATGCATATTATTTTGATCCCGCTTAAAGAAAGAACCTGCTTATTAGAATAATTTTTCATGGATAATAGCCAATTACAGTAAGCGGGCTCAACTGAATTTATATACTTAAAAAAAAAAAAAAAATAGACGTTGTAGAAAAAACTCCAAAACGTAACGGATTCTTTCAGAAAAAATATTTAGGGATTTTTACAGGTTTTCATCAACTTACCTTAAAAATCAAGAATTTTTACCAAAAGGTTTCCTGAATTGTTACAAGTTGAACGAACGCAGACTTCTCATTGTTATGAAAAATGTGTTGAGCTACCACTTTAAAGATAGATTAAGCGTTAGGCTGTCCCGAAAAGTTCAGTTGAAATTTTGATTTGCAATAATAACCAAAAATTTGCGTATTGGTAAGTACTCTAAAAATAACAGATTTTTTTTTATTTTTAATTTTTATTTATTTATTTATTTATTTTTTATTGATGATCGTTTGCCTTCTTTGGCCTTCTGCAGGGTCAAATTCTTTGTATATTGACATTCTTCCACAGCCATGGTCAATAACAAGCTCTCAAAATTGGTGAAATCGACATTTTATTGAATCACTGGATCCACTAGGATTAAGACATTATCAGACAAACAAATTGAAGATTATGTAACTTTCAATATGTGCACATGGCTCCATGTTTCACGCATGTTTCCTTTTCTTGTTTAAATTTTATTTTCTCGAATCACATTGACGAAAAATTTTTTATTCTATAACTTACGAGTATTTTTATATCATTAGTAGTTGTTCAGCTTGAAAAATATAGAACTGTATAATGCCATTATCACACATTAACGAACGTTAATGATTGAGAGGTCTTGGACTTTTTATAACAGTTCACATTTTTTTTTCTAGATTACATTGACAAGTACATCAAATACGTTTTTCTCGCTTTTTAATCTAGTTTTAAAAACTTCGATATCTTTAGATCGAATTCTAGCTCAGTCGATTTTTCAAAAGCAGTAAAAAGTTTATTAATAATTCATTAACTGTTTCTCTTTAACAGTCTGGCTGCTGAAAGGGCTATAACACATGTTAATGAGTCTGTTGATTAGTATTCAGGGTATATGTAAGATATGGATTCATATGAGAATTTATAATTGCAATCATTAATGCCAAAACTGAATCCTAATTGCAATTTCAAAAAAAAAAAAAAATAAATGAATAAATTAATATATATATATATATATATATATATATATATATTTAGGGTGGTCCTTATTTTTGAAATTGCAGATATTTTACGCGACGCCCCCTCAATTTGTTTCCATTATAAAAGTAAATGAGCCTTGCAAAATTTTAAGTCAATCCATGAATATTAACACGTGCCCCTAGGGCCCCCTTTTTTGAGTTTCGAAGAAAAAATTGCGGATTTTCTCATTTTTATGAAAAAATATTCTAACCTTTTATATTTAAAGTAATTTTGAACCTCAATAGATGCTTCTACTTCCCGACCGACCATTCTCTCACTTTCATTCTGTAAAATTTTACATGTTACATAGGGTACATGTACACCAATGGCCTTGGTTCAAACATACCGCTCTTCTGCGATCATTCTAAACCAAACGGAAGGGGAACATTTCTTTTCACTAAGATGAGCACTAGGGATTCTAAAGGTCATTAATGAATGGCCTAGACCATTAATGAATGATCTTTGACAAAAACAAATTGCTTCCACTAGGCTTTGGGGGTGTTGATTTACAAAATTTCCTGTGTATGTAATAGGTGTGGCAAATAGGGTCACAAGGTTTTAATACTATAAATATAAGTAATGGCAACTATGTTTTAATTTGCGTTCTTTAGTTATAAATATGCTTAAATACTTATTTAGTTTTTAATTTTTAAGATATAAATTTCGAAAAATCCTTGATTACTCTAACATAAATATATGTACTGTATTTTCCATAACTAAAATATAAATTTAAAAAAAATCCAGATCGGAATAATGCCAAAACCTATGCTTTAAATTAATTTTCATCTATTTCAATACATGATCCTTCATTATCATCAATTTCTTCTTGCGATTCATAAGATTTAGAAACGAAATGGGTCTTTATCCTAACCTATTGAAACTTTTTTTTTTTTACATCTGGTCTACGACAACGCAAAAAAGCTTGACAGCTATTCATATCTGCTCGCATTTCATCACTGTTAGACAAATGCCATCTTAGGGATGAAGATGCTGTTCATTAATTAACAGAATTGTAGATTCAGTAAATTCAAGTCCAAATGACCTTGTGATCTATCGTGCATCCCTTAAGAGAGCAGGAGAAAATCTTTGAGAGATAAAATCAAATTTCATGAATTTAAATTTATATTTTGTAGTTATTTCCTGGTATACAAAGTTTCTTCCAGATGTAACTGGAAAAAGAACGCCGATAGGCCGTTGATAAGATCTTTCCCTTTAAGATTACAGAGACTTCTCATAACTTGAAAAAATATTTCGTGGTGAAGTCCCTCCTAGAAGAATATGTTTTCGGCAACCTGGATTTTATCTCTGAGCCAGATGGGTGAAAAAAAATTTATTGTTTTAAAATTTATATATATAAAAGAAACAATTTAAATTGATCTTAGATGAAGAGAAAGCCCTTAAATGCTGCTTTACAGAGCTGTTTTACAGTTAAATGCTGTATGATGAAGATATGGGTTTTCGCAGCAACCCAATCAAGGCTCATTTAAATAATATAATGTGTCTAAAAAACAAGGAGCGTCCAAAATGATGACAAACATGCAGTTGAAGGAGCGATTAAAAAATTCATAAATCACTTGTGGTATTTAGGGAATAAACTAGTAGCTTTGTCCGTATTGGATGAAGGAATTTACTTTTAAGATAGAAAAACACTACTCCAAAAAGTGCTTGCTGATAAGAAAGACGTGTCTCATGACTATCTAAAAAAATTTCAGATAACAGTAGATGATTTGGAATACTTTCTTAGTAAAAATCTTCCTCTTTATAGAATCAATTACAAAAGTCAATAAAACAGTTTGATAAGTTACAAATGATAAAAGATTTTTTTCCTATTTGATCCAGATTCGTGGTAAAGAAGAAAGCTATTTAAAGGGAAGAGAGATCGTTAAAATGCTGAAAGAGTTGTTTAATCAATCGAAGAATTTCACAACCAATTTACCAAATATGAGTCACAAAAGCAATTTATTTTACAGACAGTCCAAGGACTATCGGAAGAAAATATACACTATCGAGATACACTGAGTACGATTAAGAAAAGTTTCTAAAGCATTATTTCCTTCTTACAACGTAAAAGCTTTAGATTATATCAACTATAAAGTAATTAAAGAGATTAGTTTTAATACTACTTCACTTTAAAAATATTTTGCAAACCTGGGAGAAACGATGTACTGGATCTGAAGTAAAACTGGAAGATTTGTCAGAAAATTATCAAAAGTGTTAAGGTTCAACGTCCTAGGGGCACGTGTTATTATTGACCGAACGAGTTCAAATTTTGCACACGTTATTTTTTATTATAGTGTCACAAAACTAGGGGGCGTCACTCGTTGAATTCCGAAAAAAAATTTTCCCCATATAAATAAGGACCACCCTAATATATATATATATATATATATATATATATATATATATATATATATATATATATATATATATATATATATATATATATATATATATATATATATATATATATATATATATATATATATATATATATATATATATATATATATATGGCCTTGGAGTAAGCAAAGAAACATTTTATATACTTTCTCCCATAGTTCGGCACGAACCGATGAAGAAAAAACGTTTTACAAAGATTAAGTTTCAAAATATTGAAAATTTTAACGTAATTCTAATATATATATATATATATTCGAATTTGGATTCAATTTGGCGCTATTTAGAGCATTACGTTATTATTAGAATTACGTTAA
This sequence comes from Uloborus diversus, assembly GCF_026930045.1. Classification (NCBI taxonomy): domain Eukaryota; kingdom Metazoa; phylum Arthropoda; class Arachnida; order Araneae; family Uloboridae; genus Uloborus; species Uloborus diversus. Next base: position 73,478,943 of record NC_072732.1, on the reverse strand, counting down.
AATTTTCAATATTTTGAAACTTAATCTTTGTAAAACGTTTTTTCTTCATCGGTTCGTGCCGAACTATGGGAGAAAGTATATAAAATGTGTCCTTGCTTACTCCAAGGCCGAATTATCTTTAAAAGAGAGTCATGTGACACATCAGCTCGTTTTAAAGTATGCTACTGCCACAAATTGTTCATATTGAATGCCAATTTTTCATTAGTTGACGTTTTTAAATTGTTTTTACAGTGCTTTTGATGTTTTTTTTTTATTTTTTACTCTTTCTAAAACTCTTGCATCTTTGGTTGAGCATGACACTCGTGTAATGCTGCCGAAGCAGTATATACATTTTTTTTCCAGTAGAAAGATATCTTGGTAGAATCTTTTATGCACTCCAAGTAAAATTTTGTTTGAAAAATTGTTCAGGCTCATCGATATAAATTTCAAAGGCAGACCGTTTTTCATTCGCCATCGAGAATTTTTTCAATTTTTGAAATAGCTGCTGTTTTTTTTTTTTTTCTTTTTTCTTTTTACTTTAATTGTTATTACATTCTGCTGAAAATTACCTGCAACTAGCGAGGTATAAATCCTTTTAGTCAGCGTTTTCGGCCATCCCCTAGTGTTTAAACAACAAGCCAATGTGACCGCAATCAACATTAAAAACTTTCTTGGGATGTTCTAATCAGATAAATTAACAGAGTATTGAAACGACCATAAATTATATTTAAAATTTTAAAAGTGCAAACTCAGATCACATGGCAGAAAATGCAACACTTTACTTTCGGTTTCCTTTAAAATTGTAACTCTCGGTAGAAATCGGTAAAAAACAAGTACACTTTTCCAGGCCTTTCTTCGTACACCAAAATGCCTACCAGAGCACTGTGCATGCGGAATTGTGGAAAATAATAATGCGTCGCACACAGTTTTTGCAGTTATATCATTTAAGAGTTCTTACAATCTGCCTTTTAAACCATAACTTAGACAAATTATTTTATTGCATAAAATACTTGTAAAGCGCTAAATATACAAAGCTTTCTACGAAAATATACGTTGCTCATGTAATATTTAAATTATTTCAGTTTGGACCATAAAATGAACTGCACTACATTATATGCCACACGTAGAGACATAAAGTTCTGATTAATATAAACTATTCATTTCGACACTCATATGAATCATCTCACATCTAAAATGCGATTGTAGAAACGTTGACTTAAGTATTTTATCATATTTTCTGAAGCTTTAACGTTCTTCTTCCTGAATGTCAATGAAATCTAATGGCACTCAGTGATAGCGGCAATGGTAAGTAATCTAATTATAATGATACGAGAATTTCTATGTTGCTCGTAGCAAGGAAATTGCAATAACTCACCTAAATGAATGCAAAATGCCTCTTAAGATGATGTAAGACTTCTGTCGAGTTATTCAGAAGTGTCATAAGCTAAATTGAGCAAGCAACTTGTGAATATTTTGCAGAAGCATTTACCGTGTATTTTAGTATAGATGGAATCCAATACCATAAAAAGTGTTTCTAGCGAACTGAAATCCTTTTTTTCACATAACACGAAAACAAAGCTTTTCTATTAGATGGAAAAATAACTGTTATTTTCAGTTTCAGCATCGATTCCTCCATAAAATCAAGTTGGTTGTAATTTGAAGTTACGCAAGAAAATCTTTGAAAATATTTATTTCATTTTCCAAGCATCCAAATAATGCGTGTTATATATGCATGGCAGGATTATGACACACAAAAGCAGATGTTAATCACCAAATTTACAGCACTTTTAATTGTGTAGCAAATGAAATCAGTTGCTATGCATTGCAAAGAATATTCTCCGCCAAATTACTAGAGGAATTTGAGTATGAGATTGAAAGGAAAGAAAACGATCAGGGCAAAGTAAAACGGCAAAATATTTTAGTTTGCGGTACTAGTGTTCTAACAATAGTTTAACAAATTTCCTAAACATAATTTATTTTGAATAGAAGTGAAGAAATAAATGACTAAAAAGCAAGGAAGATAATAACGTTTTCAAAATTTGGTACACATGTTTTAATATTTTGTGGTTTATCAAAAATAATTTTTGTTATTATAAATGTTTAAAGTTCTGTAGTTAACATTTAAAGTATTAACTGAGATCTACTGATGTCCATTATAGTACTTATTTAGTTATATACTCGACATATATTGATTTTAACTGTTTAATATAATGTGTCAAGTTCAAACGGAGCAAAGTGATCAGGGGCACAATGAAATAATTCACTCCGTTTATTTATTAATTACTTTTTTACGTATTCATTCATTTGATCACTTTCATAACATTCATTCATTATTTTTCTTATTGTCGTCCACCTTGTCTAGTGGTTAAATAAGTCTGCGATGAGGAGTTTCCCGGTTCGAATCCCTGCTCGGGCATGTATGTATTTTCTTTTCATGTCCGTGTCTTTTCTCTGTGCGAATGTGTTGTAGATTCTGAATTGCTTCCAATTCTATAAACAGGTCCTTATAGCATCTGTATACTGTGGAAGTCGAACTTCACACCAAATTACGGTACAGTTGGGAAAGTAAAGCAGCGCACCCCAAATTGCAAACTTAACTGGCACTCAACAACACAACAACATTTATCTTCTTAATTCATTCATTCACTTATTCTCTATTTTGATTACGGTTTCATTTACCCTTTTAGTCTTTTTTGTCTATTAATTAATTAATTTTGTTATTTATTTTTTTCTTTAGTGCTTCATTATTTTTTTCCTATTTGTTTTGTTTTATTATGTATTTAATTCTTATTTGTTAATTTATTCATTCAATTCATGAAAAATATTCTTAATAATACAAAAAAAAATCTTATTCGAAAGTGATTTTTATTTTCCACTTTGCCACAAGCAAAATATAATCAAATATTCCGCTTTTTCTGGAAATGCAAACTTACTAACAAAAATTAGAAATGACATTCAAATGGTAGTTTCATCATAACATACATTGTCCTTACTTTATGTAGTTAAATTTGCGAAACAAATTTCTATAACGTTTATTTCGAAAATGGTAAGTTATCTTAACCATTTCACTTTGCCTCACATTCCCCTACAACAAAAATGAAATTAATAAATAGTCCATGGAGAAATAAACAATAGTTTTCTTTTAAGCCGCACGCTCAATCATTTACTGTTTCAACTTTTATCGCGTAAATTACTATATCATAACTTAAATACTATTGTAGAAAACCAAGTTTGACATTTTCAAAATAAAACACAGCCAATACCCATATCACTAATAAATCATATATTTGAAAAATAGTTGATGCGATGTGGTTCAGGGTATCTGAAAATAATGGTATGCTCAGAAATTCACAATTTTTAATGTGTTTTGGTTAATAAATTAGGTAAAAGTAAGTTTTCGCAAAACTGCTTATGCGCACCGAGACTTATCACACTACTTAAACCTAGCAAAATATATTTTATTTACTGAAATAACATTAATGTTCATATTTCAAACAAGCACCTCATCCTGGTTAGAGCTTTAGGCAGCTTAGGTTTACTTTTTATTACTAAATTAGTATCGCTGCAAATATATTTTTAAAACATAATTAATGCATTCGGCGAGGAAACCTTGCATATGTAACTAAAGAATTACTCCCGGGAAACATTACTTTGTGCATAGAACAATATGATATTTTGTAATTTCAAATGGAATTTCCTTAAAATATATCGGAAGGAAAACCCGGAGGCTCCGTTTTCATTTAGAAAATTATAGACATTTTGTCTCCATTTGCATTAAGAAAGAAATAAAATTTCGATATATTAGCATTATTTTAAAGCACTTTCAGCCTTTTTGTTAATTGTAACAATGCAATTATAATACCTGTGTAAATGTTTAAAGAACAGAACGTTTTATAAATGTTTATAGTTTATATATTCTTAATAATTATATTAAACAGTACGACTATTTTTTTTTTTTTTTTTTGAAATCACGTTGTATCATGTTTCGACTAGTTGTGGAAATTTCAGTGTTTAGCATCATTAGTATATTCAAAATCACCAATATTAAATATTAGAAAATCGTCCTTTCAGGAATAACGGGTGAAAGTTGCTTCTACATTTGAACGAAGCAATTGCCTGTTTGATGGCATTTTAATAGTTGAAAATTTAACCCTAACTCCAGTGGATTAGCATTAAGTTTCAGTAGATAGCGTTCATTGTTGACCACTTTTCTGTTTCTTCATTCTTCTAAAATGACAGTCGTAGCAGAAAAACATATATACATCGTTGGAAAGCGTAGAATTTTCTGCGTCTTACGCAATTCGTTTCAATGCTCTAATTTAAATACGGCAGGAGTTATTAGCTCGAACTATTTTAGGCTTAGCTAAAATTTAGGCACTACTTTCTTCATTAAATATATCAGTAAAAGTGAAGGAATTGTCGCACAGTTTTCTTTCTGACACCACTGGAAAGAGCGCCCTTTTTTGCTTCAGATCTAACTTGACATATGGTCCCAAATCTTAGCTTCTAACTGCAAAGAAAAAAAAGTTACAAGCAGTTTTAATTAAGTTCGCAAAATCTCATCTCCATTCAAATTATTGATGTTTTATTTGGCGTTGCCATAGTAACGTCTTTTCGATCCGCATGTTTCTTCTTTCTTATTAACAAACTTTAAGAGTTTCGATTTTAACGGAAAACCTTCGGCTCAACTCAATTCAAGCCTCGAGCTAAAGAGCAAAATATATTACTAGAGACCACGCATATGAAAGCGACTTTTCAAACGTATAAAACTGCAGTTTTGCAACGTTCAGGAGCCCCTTAGCCTTTTCGGCTCTGCAAGTTGGTACGAGTTATTTTGAAACCCGGGAAGGGGTGCTTTTTGATCCTAAGGGAGCTCATAATGCGTTTTTAATATGTTTCTTTCTAATTGACGGTTTAAATCTTTGCGAATCAAATAAGGTTGTGAAGCAATCTTCATGGGTTGGTGAACGTTAGCGAGCAGGGGACAGAGCACCCTAGTGTGATAAAAAAGTAATGAGCGTGAAATAGAAAATGTTTTGATAGTATTGAACTGTGTCAAAAATTATTAATCTTCAGAGGACACATATTTAATCAAGCAGTTAGCTGAAAGAAACACATCTCAGAATTTCATGCGTACAAATAGAAGTAGTAAAAACATTATTGTTTGTTTGCAGCACTCAATAATACGGGATTATTCCGCGATACATCTATTTTGTGTAAAGCAATATTCAAAATTAAACCTTACAGATGTTATAAAATATGGGTTTACATTTTTCACGATCGACTTAATATGAATTTTATAGGTTTCACTATAAAATATATTTTTAATGCGATCAATATCGATAAAGTATTAATATATTTTAAGGTTAATTCAAAATATATTCCTTTGATACCTATGATAACTTCAATAAGAAAACTTTAAGGAAGTTAGTCAATTTAGGTAACCAATCTTGAATGAAGAAGTAAAATCATTTTATCAAATAGTGTAAAAATTAAAATGCAAAAATATCGATAAATCTTTATAAAATACGAGAACTTATTACCAAAACTCTTTTTCTTAGAACCTCAAAAGAAAATCATTCAATTTCTAAATGGAAGGAATGAACCAATATATTCAAGTTACCAATCGTTTACGGAAGCATTTCAAAAAACTCAAAGAATTGAAGTCCAATAAGGAACTTTTGTCATTTTCATTTTAATCTTGGATTCATATTGATTATCTATAGCTCCTGTGATATTGTAAAATTTGATTCCAGCAAAGTTAGGAAAAGTAAAATTTTAAACTAATTTCGTATCAAATGCACCATTTCATTTCCAGCACATATTATTTGACTGGAAAAGCTTAAGAGTGACCTACTTTCGAGAATATAGGAGTTCGATTTACAAGTAAAAATTTCAAATAAATAGTAACTGATATTTTTCACTTATGTATCCTTTATTTGAAAAGCGATTCTCACTTTTAACTGATAATTAGTTTTAGTGCTTTTGCCAAAATATTTGAAAAAAAAACGGAATTTGACACATTGAATTTAAATTATAATTTTCGAAATCATGAGTATGTTAGGCAAGTTTGTTTGCGTATGTAGGCGTGTGTGTGCTCGTGTGAGCCTGTGTGCAGGAGTGTGTGTAGGCATGTGTGTAGGCGTGTGCGGGTGTAAACATCAGTGTCTATGTAGGATATGGATGACAACCTGGACACGGTGAGCCGTCATCTTAACCATATATGGAGAGGGGACTGCCAAAGTGTAGTGCCTACAAAAATAAAAGGACGGACAAACGGACGCCTAAAACAGTCAAGTGAGAGCAATAAACAATTTGTGATTCCTTAAAAAAACATAAGTTTGTGTTTGATAAACTAAGGTTTTTGCAATTAAGGACTACAGCATTCAGGGATTCTAAAAGTTATACTACGTTTCGCCTTTTTTTCGGACTTATCATTCATAAACTACGAAATATAGTGTAAATAAATCGTTCTATTTTAAAAGGGAATTATGTGATTTATTGTTTACCAATCTCCTTTATCACAAAGCAAATGGATCTGAAATCAAAACCACGGTAAAGTAAGAACAACAAGCAGATTTGATTGATTAAGAAATGGGCGCTTTCTCATGTGCGAGCGTTAGAAGTCATTATTCTCAAACGCAGAATTACAATTCTAAATTTTTGATTAGATGACACATTAATGAAAAATGGAAATTAATTACGAATTGCCTGCGAATGATTTTTTTTTAAAGTCTTTTTATGGATAAAACATAACATTTTGCTTAACTTTAAAAATATTAACTATAGTTTCAGCAAACCTGGAAGCATTGTGAAGGCTATACAGATCCTAATCGCAGCACTACGACGCTGCCAGGTTATGTTTTTTCCAACTACAGTAGCACTTTAAGGTATGTGAATAAGCTTACAAAAAACAATATTAATTTATATAAAAAGAACTAATTTAATAATTTTGAATGGTGCAATTTGATTGCAAGTAGTGCAGTAAAACCTGTAAAGTTGACCACCTTTGTAAGTTGACCACCTGTCTATGTTGACCGCTTTTGTCAGGAACGGAATTTATCCTATCTTATATAATGAGGGAAAACCTCTGTAACTTGACCACCTCTCTATCTTGACCACCTGTCTATCTTGACCACTGATGTACACCAAATTTGGTTTGGAGTAGTGTAAAAAACCCTTTGTAAGTTGACCACTTGGTTTATTTTTTAAGACTTAATGTAGCAAATTATTTTATTTTATATTATTATTTATTTTATAGCTTTCCAAGAATATTTTCGATGCCAGACCATCATTTTACCAACTAAATAAAACAGCAGCATAACTAAACCTCCTTGTGAGTTTAACAACATGGGAAAACTACTAAGAACCCTTTTATTCTCCAAACTTGCTTTTCTTTTCTTCTATTTGAGATTGCCTTTTGTACTCTGCTCAATGAAAACATGTGTCAGTAGAAAAGTACAAAGTATTTTTCTCCAGTTTCAATATTTTTGTGGCAACACTGGAATTGTGCTGAAGAGTAAAGTTACTTGCATTTCAGTATTTCTGGTGCAAGGGATTAAGAGATAAGGACATTTTCATTTTCAACTGCCTTTTTGAACTATGAAAGTCCATCTTGTTGTTCTTTGTGTTATAGTTTTACATAAAATGCCTTCAAAAAGAAAGATAGTTGAACTTGAGATTGGTAAAAAGTATGAAATATTAAAATTAATTTAAATGGGAGAAATCCAAAGAAAATTAGCTGACATATATGGAAATTCTAAAACTAGTGTCTAATAAATGCGCCAAACTTCAATAAGGAATTATTTTGTTGAACAATAGATCATCATGGTTATAAATGTATATGAGAAAAAAATAAAGCGAAAAATTTGTTATTTTTGAATAGCTATGAATTTTTAGGAACTATTAATATCAAACAAGTAACTTTTCATTAACAATAAGATATAAGATTTTTTTTTTGATCAATTTACTGAAATTTTAAAATTGCATGACACATTATACGTCATTCTGAGAAAAAAATCTCTAAAAATATTTGAATAACATTTTACATTTATGTTTCAATGTAATGTTAAACAATGAAAGTGAGTTGAACAGAAAGAGCAAGTGTCAATTAGTCAAAAAATGAAAACATGGTGCAAGAAATAACAAAAAAAAAAAAAAAAAAAAAATTATCCCCTTTAATAAGTTGACCACCTGTCTAAGTTGACCACCAAAGTACTGCACCGCAAGTGGTCAACTTACACAGGTTTCACTGTAATTAGTGCAATAGGACGAAAAAAAACTTACCTAAGTATACTATATTCCCTTACTCTCCATAACCGGGTACTGGGTTCCCATTCCAAATTGCGAAGATTTAGATTAGGGAAATAATTTTTTTTCTCGCTTCTATTTAATTGAAATAGAAGCAAGGTGTTTTCTTCCACCCTCATCTTGGGAAATGTGTGTATCCTGTTTTTATTAAAAAACGAAATGGTTAATTGTTTTTCAAGCGTTTTATGTTTCACGCTAAACGGTCTGTTAGAAAATCAGTGTATTTCTCCATTTTTTTTTCTTTTTGTAATACTGGATGTATTAGACTTTAAGCTTTGGTATTTCATTGTGAATTCGTAGTATTTTATTTATTTAAGCCAGTGATGTTCAACTAACGGTCCGCGGACTACATGTGGCCCGTTGTACAAAAAATATCTGTAATTTTTATCCTTAGTATCATTTGTTCAACCTTTGCTGTCATGTCGTGTGACATTCGTAGGTATACTCAAAAAAAAAAAAAAAAAAGACATCATATATTCCAACTGAAACATTATTATCAACATATCGAAAGACACGAAGTTCGCAATTCGGTATCACTGACGATGTAACAATATGATCGTACATCAACGAAAAAAAAACTAATATTGTTTTCCACTTTATATCATAACCGAAACAACTCTGGAGCAACCAAAAGTCACTACTATTTTGTTTTATAACAAAACAAAATCTGGTGTTGACCCGATTGATCAATTGTTTTGATAATTTCGAAGCATGTGATCGAATGGTGATAAACAATGGGAGTAGTGCCCTCTGAAATACAAAAATATACTAATCCACATTATGAGTTACTTAATTTAATTTAAAAACTTAATTATATCCGTAAATGCAATTTGAATAAATGTTAATAATACATGAAGTTTCTTTGCGACTTAGATCAGCAGTGTGACTCGTAAGTAATAATGCAATGTTTTCAATTGTTTATTAACTCTAATTTTTTACAGCTTGAAAACTTTTTCGGGCACGGAAAGTGAGTCAAATGCGTGGGTTTTACACCAAGAAAATAAGTGAAAAAAATTTAAAAACGAACCTTTATCAAAAAATCGCTTGTGAGGATTTATTTATTTTATTTATTTTTTGGGGGGGAGGAAGGGGGAGGGTACTTGCTTCACTGCAAAAAATAATTGTTGCTTTTACAGTAATATACTACTTTTTCCTACAGTTTAATACTGCTCTTCTAAATAACAGAAAAAAACTGTAAAACTGTTTTAGATTGCGCAAAACGATGCGCAAAAGGTGTTTCTTTTCATACGGGAAGAGAAACTAATGAATTCAAAGTATCGACAGCCATGTTAGTTATTTTTCGGGTGTGCTGAGACAGGACTGCTCAGCTGTAATCCAAGTTAAAGGTAAGTGCTAGTAATATTATTCATTCCCTTTTCTCAAAATGTAGTTTTTTTTATCATCGATAATGTATGTAAAATAACAGTATTTATTTTGAAATCATAATTCGTATTCCAATATTCGTTGACGTTGACTTTGTTATTTCTTTTAGTTGCTAAGTTGTAGCGATTGCTTTATAGCAAAAATCCGAGTAGTTGTTGTGATTCTGAATATTTTACTGCCCGTATGATAGTTTTTAAACATTTTCTGAAACTCAAATTTGATTTAAAAATAAATCAGTTCCTTTCTTTATCGTTTTTAAAGTTATTAGAACATTAGATTTTGTTTACGATAATATTTTGTGTTATATAGCATGTGAGTACTTAAAATTTAAATTCTTATGTCTTCTAGTAAATTTTTAGCGAATCGCGATTGACTTCTTCCTTCTGTTTTTTTTTTCTTTCTTATGTTCAGTTTTAAATTCTTTAACAGTTTGCATTTAACCATTTTATTGATAAACTTTACGTTATAGCAATGTAAATAAATAAAATAACAACGTGACCGAGAGACATGCAAACAGTATCAAGTTTAATGATATTTTTGTTGAAGAATTTGCCACTCTGAAAGACTTAAAATTCTCTGAACTCTGGAGCCAGCTTTCATACTTATCTAACAAAACTAAAATAATTATAATTAAAAAAAATCATCAATGAAGCACTCCAAAAAATAAAAAAATAAATAAAAATAAGTATCTTTAGATACAAACACGAAACCCTTGTGTTTTAAAAGTTTTATATTTGGGTCAGTAAGAAATTAAAGTTTTACTTCTGGAAAAATGCACTAATAGCATTGAAACTTGTGAACTTAAAAATAATTTTAGAAACCATATTCAATGGCACTCGGTGGGAGGTCACGGGAAGTCACTATGACCTCCCCAAAACTGCCATATTGGGAACACTTTGTCTGCCGATTCGGAAAATTTGGGGACATAATTGTAACGATTCAAATTTTTGAATTCTCGAATGTCCAAATTTCATTAGATATTGTACTTAATTGTGCGTACTTAATTTGTGCATGCACCAGTATTTTATTAATCAGCAAATATGTAAGTTCCGTTCGACAAATTGAGATTTGTCATATTTTCTTCGCCTTGAAGGACATGCTCATTTAGAAAAGTAGATACCTAGAACTACAGTAGAATTTGAAACTCTTTTAACCTTGAAATCGTCAGTTTCCTTATGTTTTAACTTTAGGAACCCTTTGAGTCTTAAAGTTTGGTATCAATGCGTTTATGATGAAGACAAAAACTATATTAAAAATACTGAAAAATGTGATTCTGTACTTCACTGTCTTTCACTGCATATAAAAAGTAAAAATATGTCAGATTGTTATCCCCGTAAAAAGAAAAATTGCAGAATTTCGTTTAAACCTGTAACGGAGATTCAAGCCAAAGCCGGGTAAAATCTTTTGCATTTAAATGCGATGGGTTCCTTAGCAATTGAGTTCTTTAGGGGGGGGGATTATTTTCACAATAATAGACGATTTTGCAAAAAAGTGAGGTTTTCGAATACTTTGTCAGGTTTCAAAAGAGAACAGAGAAAATTACGGGAAAAATTCGATTTCAAAAAGAAACTTCTGAACACCCGGTTTGAAATTTAAATTAGCGACCAAAGCATAAGAATCGAAAAAACCAACAAATCCTCCATTTAACAAAGTAGCGTCATAGAACATTATAACTAAACATTAATGAATGGAATTAGAACACTTTTAAATGAATCGGGTTTGCCTCAGCAGTTTTGAGCCGAATCAGCTATGTGCTTCTACTACTTACGGACTAGAGCGGTTTTAAAAGGAAGAACCAAAACCTTTTTTAAACTATTTGAGGGAAGAAAGCCATCTATTAAACACTCCCGTGTTTTTTGGCTGTATTTCGTATATTGCACTTCTAAAACAGAAAATAAGCAAATTGGATATGAAAGCTAAACAGGGAGTCATGGTAGGATATGCGTTTTACATGAAAGGTTATAGAATTTGGGATCCCGAAAATAGTGAAGTGACAGAAATGCTGAATGTTAAATTCGATGAAAATAAATTCTGGGCGGGAAAAAAATAGGAACGGGAAACAGAGGTATACCGTTTTATTTCACTTCTGAGTAAATCTGAAGTAGAAGAAGAATATCCTGAAAATCATGAAATAGCATGTTGTGAGAATTAAATTGGTTGAAGAAATACCAAGGCAAAGCATATATTGACACGACGATTCTAAAGTCCGAATCGTGAAACCGAGGTTAATTGTTCTGAAAATAACATTGAATATGACCCAAAATATTTTGATTTCATTTCTGATGATAATTCAAGAAAAGTATCAGATTCTGATGAAAATAGGGGGGATAATTCAAGTAAACTAGAAACTAACATTTCCGAAGATGTAATTCCTTCGAATTTGAAACAAAGTTTGAGTGCCAGAAAGGGAAAATTGGCAAAACGCAACAGAACAGATGAGCAGAACGAAATAATTCGCTTCAAGGCCAGACTGGTAATTTTAGGTAACAACCAGCTATTGGAGGGGGGGGGGGATACTTTTGTGTTCTCTTCAGTAATTTCCTTTCCTTTGGTTGAGGCTTTCTTTTCAATTTTTGTGTATAAGTTACATTGGGTCCATTTCCGAGCAGATGTCTGCAATACGTATCTATATGCGGATTTAAAAGAAGAGATTTGTGAGACAACCTGAAGGGTTTGTCGGTCCCTGAAATCTAAATTTTGTCTGTAAACTGAATAAATCATTTTTATTCTGATACAGATTACGCCTCAAATCAAGACGACTGGAATATAATGCCGGGGGGGGGGCGCTTGTAATGTTTTTGGATAGGGTACGAATAATATGGTGTACATTCAAACAAAAATACGTAGCACTCTCAACGATAGAAGCAGAGTATATTTCAGTTAGTGAACAATCTAAGGAAGTTATGAGAATAAAAAGAATTTTAAATGCCACGAAAAGAATTCAGTATTTTAGACTGATTGTCACAGTATAGAGTACTATTAATCTAGTTGCGATCGATTTTTCTAGTTCTGCAAGAAAAAATTGCAGAACTAAGCAGATTGATGTGGGGTACCATTTCCTACGGAATTTGATTGATGAAAATGAATTTGGAATAAATTTTGTTGAGAAACTAAAAATAATTTAGCTGATTGTTTCACAAAACCTTTCTGTAGGGAAAATTTACGTAAAGCTTGAATTGCAATGACATATTTTTCTAGAGTGCTTTTTTTTTTTTTAAATGTCTCAATTATTCCATTATGTTTAAGCTATAATTTGTGCACACAAACGGATTGACTATAATATTTTTTAATTTTTTATTCATGTCTTAATGTATTTCCTTTTTTCGGTGTGCTGGCGTGCCAAGAAGGGGGAAATTTGCTAGCGAATATTTTGTTACTGTCCCTCCAGCGCACGAAGGAAAAACAATTGTAGTTGATTTCATTTTGAATTTGTGCCTGGTGATATGGTTGCGGTTAGGTATTTCGGAAAAATTTAAACTATAAATTTCATTCTAACCGCCTGAATTTACTTCATTTAAATTTATTCACTAATGCAATATCATTTCTTTATTTTTAGTGGTATGCAAATGTAAAGAACTACGTAACTTGTGACCAGAACTGAATGGAATAATGGTTGTCTCATTTTATCAAGATTTTGCGGTTGTGCTCCGCTTGGAATTTCAAATAAGCCTCTAGTCTGAACGATGTGCGATAATTCACTTTGTGACATGAATGCCGGCAACGGAAGTTTATAAGTATCTCTTTTCATTTATATTTTTGTGTTTTCGGATGTAATTTGTAATTACCAATGCTTTTGAGTTTTAAAGCGTTCTTAGCCACGTAAGCCTATTCGACGGTCTGCGTGCCATATTGGACACCTGAAGCTGATTTTTGTGGCCCGTTGTCAGGTTCTATGTTACAATCAAGAACTATCTTTTGGAAGAAGTTAAACTCAATTTTATTTTGTTTTGATTAAAATGTGATCGGTCATACAATTTATTTAATTCTGAATTTTTTAAATTTGTAATTCAATATTATATTTTACGGGTAATTGAATATTATCACTTCTAGAATCACCGGAATATAGAAATTTCTGTTGCTAGAGCTAAATTAGACGTAAATTTCTTTCATTATTATTTTTTTTTAATTTTCCAGTAAATTTTGGAACACTGATTCTTTGTTTTTACATGTTATTAAAATCGAAGGAACCAAAACAGAATGTTAAAAGTACGATGTATTACAGCGTATGAAACTTTCTTCGCATATTCAGACTTGCAAATGTGAACATGTTTAAATCTACAGTTAAAAGTGGTGCGGTCTTCCGGCAAAGCATTTTCAAGAAGGATAGCATTGTTTATAACAAGGACGGTGGGCCAAATGTGGACTTGCAATTCCTTAATCATTAGAACTGGCCCTACCAGATTTACTCTATTTTGACATGTTTGACGATTTATTATTTTGTTGAAAACTTTAAACTTTTCTGACCGAATTTTCATTTTTTGCTGAATTTACTTTAATTAAGCCATTTTGATTTTGGGAATATAGAATTGTTTCTTCCAGATTTCAGGTACATTCCGAAAAACTTAAAGATAAATTGCCTAAATCCTCGCAAAAAAAGTGCCACTTAAAAAAAAAAGCCGCTGGTGGCCTAAATGGGGACATCGATAGTTGTTCAAAACGGGGGTCGGGGCGGGGGGCTTCCCCATTTTGAAAGACATAGAATATACATGAAACATCATAAATTATGCTTAAATATTAAGACATATATAAGATAGAATGTTCTTACGATATTATTTTATTTCAACTCAAATGACTCTTCAAAGTAATTCCTTTGAACTTAAGGAAAAATCTCCAAAAAATTAAATTTTAACAATATAATAACACAATTATGGATTAAAATGCAGGAAAAAAATATTTTAAAAAAATAAGTAAAATATTTCATATTAAGTACAGTCAGAGTTCTAAATAATTATTTTACGTCACACTTTGTTTAATATTCAGATTTCTAATAATGGGCAGCTGTCAAAGAAAAAGAAAATGAAGCTGGTATCAGTTGAACATACCTCGAGCTGTTAACAAGTGTTGGAACGGAATATGGGTTACAAAAAAAAAAAAAAAAAAAAAGAAAGTAAAAACATCTACGGTTTTCAATGCTACTGTAGCAACTTGGGGGGGGGGGGGACTAAAAGAGGCTAAATACAGTATTCATTGTTTTGAATGAATACCCCCAATATTTCCCAATTGGTTGTCCTAAACTTCGACCTTGCTCCATTTTCTAAAAAAATATTTCTCTACCTTATCCTTATTTTCGTTTTGAAGTAAACATATTGCAATTCGATAATCTGGAGCCTATTATAAGAAGAGACTAGTTTCAAGTTGTATCGTCCTTAAAACATTTTAATTTTTTCTTTAGACCAAGATGTTAGTCCCATTTCGGAAAACTTTCCGCTGCTTTTTTTTTTTAAATTCTTCACTTACAGAAGGAGTTACTCTCCCGATCACTTCAGTTAGCCGATCAAAAAAAAAATAAAATAAATAAACAAACATTATTCTTAATCAACAGTCTCATATGTAATTAAAAATCCTTCAAAAATGCCGAAAATTAAAAGGATTTTTCTTCAAATTGTACTTCAGAAACCAGTACAAGTGCGTTTCTTTGTATGGAAGAAAAAAATGTAAGATATTATTTTCTTTCTTTTTTGAGTTCTTATGTAAAGTATCCAGATTAAGTCTACTTTAATTAGACATTAATAACCACCGTTACAAATGCTTAGCTTGCAAATTGCTGCCAAAAAATTTTTTTCTCCTTAAAACAGCATAAGCGCTTAACTGGTTCCTGAAATAAAAGGTTTAATTACAATTTAAGTATATGTTGAGAGGTTTCAAAATAAAAGCAACTCCCAAGGCAATTTCAGATCATTCAGAGTCATAATTTTAATCATTTTAGGGCGTATTTTTATACCTACGTAATTTGATTTTTCCATGTATGTTTTTTGATGTCCACAAGTTTTATGAGATTCTAACATTTTTTTATTTTGACAGATGCTTTCATAATATAAGTTCTAATGATGGCACCGAAGTCGGCTAAGGTGTCACAAAGAAGAAGCAAGTTTGTGATGTAAAAACGCTGACCTTGAAAAAATTAGCATTCGATTTTAAATGAATTTCTGCAATTTCACTGTAAAAACTACTAATCGATATTCAAAGGTGATGTATACGAAATAAAATAATTTGGCAATTTTTATTGGTGTGAATGTTTCGTTTTTTCTCATGAAAACATTATAACAGAATATAAAGTTATATAATTTTTGGAGTAGTAAAACCAATTTTTAACTTAATACTAGTAGTGATAAACCTGACAGATTTTATTATACTAAGTGAAAAATTGTTTCTGTTTTGTTCTGCTTTGGAATTTTGAACCGTCATATATTTGTTTTCATCCATGAAAATTTTAAAAGGCTAATAGGATAAAGTATTATCTAATCTATAATAATCAGTTTACAATAAAAACCATTCTGTGCAGTCTAAATACTGCACATATGGTGTGAAAAGAAGTTGATTTGTTACTAGTATTTCTGAAATAAAGTAGGTCCATATGCAACTTATAACATAAAAAAAAGAAAACCATAAAAATATTCTGTTTTACCAGAAAAATAAATGCACTGAATTGCATGTATAACGTTAAAATAAGCTTAAAAGTTTAATAGTTTGCATACAGCAAAACATTTCCCACGTTATGCTGCACATTTCAGCAACTCGATAATGCTGGAAGTGAAAAAAGTACTTTTAGTGAAGATACGATGTAGTATTTTCAGTTATGTATAAAAAACTTTCTAATTTTTGATACCTTCATGGATCAAAAAGGTTTGTTTTATGAAAACGCTATAACTGTTCTGAAAATAAAGCTTCAGACCATATTTTGCAATTTCCTTCTATTTGTAAATTTTTAAGTTTGCAATAGAGCTAAAAGTTTTTTGTATAAATGAAAATGCGCCACTTTTTCTTCTTTAACAGGTATTTGTTTTGTGTGCAAGGAAAATATCAATAAAACATATATTTAACAGCAGTTAATTATTTTTATGTAAAAGGCTTTTATATTTCTTTACTTGTCGCTTTTCATAGCCTAAAACATTTTTTTTTTGTTGAAAAACTTGAGAAAAGGAACCGATTTCGTATGTAGGCTGATTTCTACAACTTACATACAAAATCAATTGCTTTACTTTTCTAAATTGTTCTTCAGCTGTAAAAGCAGTGATTTCGACTATGAAAAGAAACAATGATAGGGTGAAAAAACCCTTTTGCATAAAAATTGATAACTATTTATTTTATGGTTTACTGCTGTTAATTTTACTGTACAAATCATTTTTTAAACCGTATACTACTGCTGCTTTTATGGCGCAATTTAGCTGATTCCGCAGCATAATACTGCTAACTTTACAGTTTCATACTGTTAATTTTTCTGGGCAATTCCGTTAAAAAAACAGTATATTACTGTTAATTTTACATATTATCTCTGTTAAATTTACAGGTTAAGTCATTCCTAAAACAGTATATTACTGCTAATTTTACAGTTAGATACTGTTAGCTTTACAGGGCAGTTCCATTAAAAAACAGTATTTTACTGCTAATTTTGCAGTCAATCATTGTTAATTTAACAGGGCAATTCCATTAAAAGACAGTATATTACTGCTAATTTTACAGTTAGATACTGTAAGTTTTACAGGGCAGTTCTATTAAAAAGCAGTATATTACTGCTAATTTTACAGTTTATCGCTGTAAATTTCACAGTAAAAGTCTGTTATAAAGCAGTATATTACTGCAAATTTTACAGTTTAGAATTGTAATTTTTGCAGTTTTTCTTTGGAATGCGAGCTGCCAGTATTTTACTGTAAAAACAACAGCTTTTTTTTTTGCAGTGTAGGCTAGCAATTTTTTGCGTTGAAACCGAGACCTGCTACTGATAAAATGGAAGCATTTTGGTTAATGTGTCCAGGTGCATTGCTATTTTATAAGCTTTCCCAGCTTAAATGATTTTTTCAATAAGTATATAGTCATTCGATAGTATTGCACTTACACTGTGTACAGGGAGTCCCTTTTTTTTCTAGGTTTCCCGCTGAAGCTTTATGTTTGATATGATGAACCTGGACAGTTTCATTTTCTTTTTAAAAAAGAATGAGTGAACTCTCATTTTCATTTAATATTTTCTGTTTTTCTGCTTGTCTGTCGTTGGATAATTGAATCTCATTACAAGTTCGTGTGATATCAGAAATATTCTCTATTTAAAACAAAGTTGGTAGATAACTTTCTAGTCGAAAAACGAAATGTGGGCGAACATCAGTGCGAAATGTATATATACGTAGGAGAAGAAATTTTTGGGTTACTGCTTAAGGATGTCAATTATTTGCCTTTTTTTAGCCTACTTTTCCAGTAAAAGTGAGAAAAAGAAGAAAAAAGCATGAAAGAAGGCTTAATGCATCTTAAAAATATCGCGAAAAACAAAAAAAAAGTCAAAAAGGAATAAAATAATTAAATAAATATCGAAAAATTAAAAATTGAAAAGTAGGGTATTGAGATGGGAAAAAATGTCTGTCGGTCTGTCGGTCTGTCTGTCTGCCCCCCCCCCCTAATAACTTTTGAATGAATAGTCCTATTCGATTTTTTTTTGTTTGAAAGATCCCGGCGAGGACACTTCATTCCCATATTTCACTTTTTGATTTGAACCATTTTTTGTTCAATTTTGAACAGTTCAAAAAAGCTTAACATTAGCGCCTACGGGGAAATTCAAGGCAATTCCGAACTTTGAGGCGAATTTGCTTCAAACGAACTTCGTAGGGAAAAGCTTTTGATGAAAAACTTGTATATAAAATATTTTTTGATTTGAGCAATTTTCCGTTCAATTTTGAACAGTTTCATATCCCTTAACAATAGCGCCTACGGGGGAAACTGAAAGTCAATGTAGATTCCGTACTTGAAGGCGGATTTACTTCAAACAAATTTTGTTGGAAATAACTCTTGACGCCAAACTCCAGACTTCGACTCCGAGAATTAAGGTTCACTTGACTCCGACTCCGACTCCTGTGCCGATAATTAATCAAACTTTGAATTCCCGACTTCGACTCGGACTTCGTAGTTTTGTCAAAAATTTATACACGGAGGACAAATGACTGATTCCGATTCTTAAATATT